>NW_006778737.1:306579-329998 GCF_000442215.2 Lipotes vexillifer | reverse complement strand
CCCCCGCCCCGCCACCGCCTTTTTTCTTTTTTTTAACAAAAATGAATTAGAGTAGTGGCAGTACTTGTCAGATAATCTCAAATTTTTTTTCTTTGTTAGTTAAAACTTCTAAGTGAATGAAAATCTAATTCAAAATGGCTGAAGCCTAAAAGGAGTGTACCCTTTCCACTTAACTGGAAGAACTGGTATTGCTTCAGGCATAGCTTGATTCTGGGGCTCAAAAGATGTTAACAGATTCCATTTTCTCTCATTCCATCTCTTATTTTAGCTTTCTTCACATGAGCTCTGTTTTCAGACAGCCCCTTTCTGCCTGTCTGAGCAAGATGGCTGCAGCATCTCCAATAATCACAGAAGGAAGGGACAGGGAGAAAGTTGTGTTTTTTAAAAATGCAAAAAAACCGAACCAACCCTAGAATAATAATAATAATTACTGAGAATGGAGCATAAACCTTCACTCCAAATTTAACAGCTCAGGCTGTAAGAAAAAGCATGGAATTTCCTAATTCTCATTTGCTTTAATAAATTAAGTGACATTCATTACGAAAAACAAACTTTATGCTAGCACTGAATTCAGCAGAATTTATCAAATGGGACATACATGAGTGACATAAGGGTTTTAGTAAGAGTCACAGAAAATGTACTTGACCTGGTGAACTTGTTAACTAAAGTGGATTAAGAAGTTAAAGGTATAATGTGACTATGTGACAATATTTCTGTGGTAACTGAAGTGAGAATTGTAGTTATTTAGGTTTCTCGTCACATGACCAGCTGCTGCACTTGTGTGTCATGAGTGGTGGTTCTTGTGTAACATTTACGCCAATGAGCTTTTCTATGGAAACTGAGTAGTAAGCAATTCAAGATTGAGCTTGACGAAATCGCTGCCTTGTAGGTGTGCTATTGATGAAAGAATATGACTTTGCATTCAGGTGCTAACTCTATGGTGAGGTTGATCTTTTGCTTTTAAAACTAAAAACCAAGCCTTATCTTTGTGTTCAGGCAGATGTCTGCTGTTCTTCTGCATGGGGTTGACTGACCTGTAGTTGAGTTAATTTTCTCTTAAGAGATAACTTGGTGTTTGATCAAATTCGGTCAATTCAGTTTCACCAGGCATGGAAGGGATACACTGGAACATGGAGAAGGCAAGAGCTACTTGGTAACTTTTCCCAACATCTCATAGCTAGGAAGGGAGAGATTTCAAATTCAAACCTTGGCCATTGAAAGTATCCCATTTCCTAGAGTGAATTTAATTTGAGTCTTGGGATCTGGTCAGGAATACCATGAAGTGACTGAAATGTGTTATTTGGCTCTAGGGCCTACCCCGGTTTATTTCATCCATATTTTGAACTGTTACTTACCTGAGTCTAAACACTGCACTCAGCATTGTTTCTTCTCCCAAGATGATGTGTTTGTAGCAAATTGGTGTCAAGCCTCGTTTTTTCTAATCAAGCCAGTTTGATGGCTTTTTAGGCCTTAAAAATAGGCCATAGCTCCTTTTGTGGCTACTAAACAGAATAACAGCAATAACAACAAAATTACCACCTGTATCACCAGTGACAGCTGTAGCCCGAACACCACTCCACACATGTGGAGTCAGGTGCAAGGTATCTGACGTATGACCCATGAGTAGGTAAAATTAGCCCCATTTCACAGATGAGAAAGCCATGGTTTAGAGAAGATGAGCAACCTGCCCAAGGTTGTACAGCTGGTAGCTTGGCAGCTGAGATTTGAACACGGGTTTCTTCTCTGAAGTTCTTAGACTCTCTACTCTTCCAGTCTGCTTTTATTGAAGAGGACCCATCAGTTCAACTAGTTTTTCTTTCCACACGTTGGAAATTATGCACTGAGTTTTGCATCATAGAACAGGTTTCTATTTCATTAATTTCAGCTTTTATCTCTATTATTTCTTTTCTCCCACATTCTTATGGGAGGCACCATAAGAAAGGCACCATGGTGGGCACCATAAGAAAGGCACCATGGAGGGCCTTTCAGAAAAAGTGAGCGCTCAGTCTTTAAGGGGCTAGTGGAAGGGAGTATATAAGCCTGGATCTAAATAGTGACCTAAGAACAGCAAAATGGGCTGCAGAGACTCAGAGGATATCAAATAAGAGAGGGAGCTCATGAGAGCTGGAAAGTTCTATTTGATATATTTGGAAAGGGGCAATATTGTACATTGTGCTGTAAGGCAAGATTCATCCTTTTTACATGTATATGTTATCAGTCCTGCACATGGGGCTCCAAATATGTACCCTACAGCCAACATATGCCCTGTTTTTTTCCCTTGAGTTTTAAGTCTTGCCCTGAAGTCTTTATAGTAGTGTGGAGCATAACTCATTTAAACTTGCAAAGCCCTGTGTTTTTGATGTGCCCTATCCACTTATGATACCAGAAATTATCCTTTAGCTTTTTTTTTTCTTGAGAAATTTCTTCATTTTCTCATCTTTCAACTTAAACGGGACATGGTTTTGTGTTTTTTTTTTAAACTATTTTCCTTAAATAAGGGGAAAAATGTGGGTTTTAAGTGATAACCAGAAAAAGCAAAATGTCAAGTTAAATGTTAGCTCTGGATGATATATGGTTGTCATTTAGAAGCAAGGAAGATTAAAAAAGTGAGACTTTTTTTTTGCCCAAACTCTTCTTATATGTGTTTGAATCTAAATGTTTGAGTTGCTAATTGATAATTCCTGCTATAAACAGGTTTATTTTGTGTGACTGTAACTCCTGAAGTTGAATTACAAATACCAGTGCTTACCAAGCAGCTATATTGTATACAGCACCATGGTGGGCCTTTCAGAAAAAGTGAGCGCTCAGTCTTTAAGGGGCTAGTGGAAGGGAGTATATAAGCCTGGATCTAAATAGTGACCAAGGAACAGCAAAATGGGCTGCAGAGACTCAGAGGATATCAAATAAGAGAGGGACAGGGAATGCTTCTTGGAGGAGATAGCATTTGGGGAGGGCCTTGAAAAAAATGGCATGATTTTGATAGTGGATAGAAGGATTATTTATAAACAGTGGGAACCATATCAGCAAAGGCAAGGAGGTTGGAAATTATGAGACGTGTCTGGGGAAGAGCAAGTCATTCAGTTGGGTTGAGAGAAGACTTTTTAAATTTAAAAAGCAATGGAAGATCAAATGAAACCATAAGAATGTGGGAGAAAAGAAATAATAGAGATAAAAGCTGAAATTAATGAAATAGAAACCGAACATATACAACAGGGGAATATAAAAGCTAAACACTGATTCTTTGAAGAGATTAACAGATCTCCTGGTCAGAATCATTGAGAAAAATAGAGACAGACAAACAATACCAGGATTGAAAGGGGGCATCACTATCAATCTTATTGACTTTAAAAATATCAGGGGATTTTATTAACAACAGTGTGATAATAAAGTTGAAATTTTAGATTAATTCTTTTAAAAATACAACTTATCAAAACTGGATGAGAAGAAACAGAATATCTAGAATATCTGAGTAGTCCTGTATATTAAAGAAAATGTTTGTATGATTTGAAACCTTACCACCAAAAAAAATATCTAAAAATCAAACCAAACAAAAAATCCCGTAGTCCCAGATGGCTTCTTCAATGAATTTTACTAGACATTTGAAGAAAAAACGGTATCGGTCATACAGAAACTATACCAGAGAATAGAAAAAGAGGAAACACTTCCCAAAACACTTCCCATTTTATTTTATGAATCCAGTATAACCTTGATATCAATACCCAACAAAGCCATTACAAGAAAGGAGAATTACAAACAATCTCGCATAAACATCAGTGCAAAATATTCTAGTGAACTGAATGCAGTGACAGTGACCAAGTTGTGCTAATTCCAGGAAGGCAGGGTTGGACTAATATTTGGATATCAATCAATGTTATTTACCACATTAACAGGATAAAGGAGAAAAATTAATTTCAATGAATGCGGAGAAAGCATTTGATAAATGCAACATTCATTTATGCTAAAAAAAACCCCAAAATGCTTTTATCAGACTTAGATTAGGAGAGAATTTTAATCTGATAAGAGGTAGCTACAAGAAAGCTACAGCAAGTATCATATTAAATGGTAAAATATATAAAGCTTTCCTTATAATATAAGGAACAAGACAAGAATGCCTATTACTGTCACTTCTACTCAACAATATTCTGGATATCCTAGGTATAAGAATTATAAAGGAAGAAATAAAACCCTTTTATTCACAGGCACCATAATTTTGTGTGTAAAAAATCTCAATGAATCCATATATAAACTACTAGATTAACAAATGAACTTAAACAGCTGGTCAGTATATAAAAATGAATCATCTGCATACCAGTAACAAACAATTATGAAATGAAATTTAGAAAACAGTATAATTTAGGATGGTATTAAAAAACCCAAAATATCTGGGAGCAAATCTAACAATGGTAAGCAAGACCTAATTTAAATAGAAGGTACAAAACATAATTACATATGGAATAACCAAAAACTTGAAACAAATGAAATAGCTATCAACAGTGGAGTGGATAAATAAATAGTGAAATATTCATACAGTGAAATGCTATATGGCAATGTGAAGGACCAAGCTATTGCTTCATGTAACAACATAACTGAATAACTCCAAAACGGTGTGGAAGGAAGCCAGACACAAAAGAATACATACAATATGATTCTGTTTATATGTGTTCCAAAAATAGACAAAAGTAATCAATGGTGTGAGATGTCTGGATAGTGGTTAATCTGGAGGAGGAGGGAGGGTGGGGAGGTTGGCAGGGGGAGTGAACAAAGCTTCTGGAGTAGAAGTAATATTCTATTTTATGTTATGGTTTGTATGTAGTCAGCCATGTTCACTTTATCATAATTCATCACACTGAAAACCTTGTGATTTGGCTACGTTCCTATGTATAGTATACTTTAATTACAAAGTTCATTGAAAAATAAAGGAAGAAAAACTCAAAAATAAAAAGACAAATAATGCTATTAAAAATTGGGCAAAGGATTTGAATAGGCATTTCTTCAGTGGAAACATGCAAATGGCCAATAAGGACCTGAAAAGATGTCCAGTGTGATTTGTCAAAAGGGAAATGCAAATATAAACCACAATTAGATAAAACTTAGCCCCCACTAGGATGGCTAAGATAAAAAGACAGACAGTAACAAGTGTTGGGAAGATGTGGAAAAGCTAGACCCTCATGTATTGATGGTAGGAATCTAAAATGGCTCAGTCCATTTTTGAAAACTATTTGGCAGTTCTTCAAAATGTTAAGTGTAGAGTTACCATATACACCCAAACAACTTGAAAACGTGTACACACAAAAACCTATACACAGATGTTCATATTATAATTGTTAATAATAGTCAAAAACCTAAAGCAACCCAAATGTTCACTATCTTGTATGAATAAACAAATATGGTATATCCATATAGTGGAATATTATTCAGCACTGAAAAGAAATGAAGGACTGATACATGCTATAACATTGATGAGCCTTGAAAACATGCTAAATGAGAGAAGCCAGTTTCAGAAGGCATCTTATATGATTCCATTTATATGAAATGTCCAGTATAGGCCTATCCATAGAGATAGAAAGTAGATTACTGGTTGCAGGGAGCTAAGGGGAGAGGAGAAAAAGGAGTGACTGCTAATAGGCACAACAATTTGGGGTGATGAAACTATTCTGGAATTAGATCGTGGTGATGGTTGCATAAGTCACTGAATTGTACACTTTAAAAAAGTGAATTTTATGGTATATATATTATATATCAATAAAGCCATTATTAGAAAATGAAGATATTATAAAAGAAAGGGTCAATAACTTTGGTTACTCAAAGATTAAAAAATAAAATGAATTACAGAATAACCAACTAGGAGATGCATTTCTAAGGTGTATAGTAGTTAGAGTCTTAATAATATATAAAGAGGTTATATTTACCCGTGTGGAATAAAAGCTTGGGGAAAAAAACATACCAAAATGTTGACACTAATTCTAGAAGGGGAGATTAGAAAGGATTTTTTTCTTCTTTCTCCCCCCTATATTTTTATGTTTTCAGTAGTGTGCATTCATTATATAGGGATGATCAGGAATTATAATTTAGGAAAAACATCAATAAGTTTGTTGAAAGAAAAGCCATCTTTCAAAAGTCTTAAAGATACACAATTTCTTCTATTCTGGTTTCTTTTGCTGAACTGAAAAGGCTCCAAAGTGGAGAAGGTTATGTTATTTATGGAAATTGAGAATCTGGTCCTGCCACTTAGTGCTTCTCTGAAGTCCAGCTTTCTCTTCTGTAAGATGGGACCATGATACCAGGCTGCGCAGAGTTGCGGTGGGAATTAAAATGTCTTAAGGCGTGGGAAAATCCTGGCATATAATAGATGCTCAAGGAATTCTCTGCTCCTCCATCCCTTCCTTTTCAGTCTGAAAATTGAATTTTACCTGTTTAAAAAAAAAAAATAGAGGTGGTACCTTTGAGCAAGGACCACCAGAGAGGAAGAATTTAACAAGCTTACTTCAGAGTCTTAGCTCTGAATTTAGCACAGTTTGCATGTGGGAAGACTTTAAAAGTGTCTTTGAAATGAGAAACCAGTGGAGAAAAAAATAGCAACTCCCAGTAGGCCTGTGGTATAATAAATGACCCAGGGACTTTGCTGGGTCCTTGGCAAGTCGCTTGTCCCCTCTGGCTCTCACTATTCTCAATTGGCAAATGAAGGGATTGAACAAAGTGTCCTGCTTTAAAAATTCTACTGAGTCTGGAGGTTTGGTGACTGGCAATTTGGACTCTCAAAGGGCCTGCCTGGGGAGTCTGAATTGACATGGCATTCTTGCAAAGTTTAAAGCTTTGTTTTGTTTGCTCCATGTTGGCCAGCTCTGCTCAGGCCAGCAGCCCCTGCCCTCTCCCTTGTTGGTGCTCAGGTTCCCAGCTTATTGTTTATTTAGGCATCGCAGTTTCCTTATTGACGTGCGCACCCCCCTCCAGCGGAGTTGAGAAGTCAACCACAGGCCTCAAGTGAACTCCCCCTTCAAGTTTCAGTAATGACAGTGTACCGGCCGTCACATGCCTCATCCCTAAGGCATGGTCCACTTTCCACATCCCTCAGGCCTTGTTGGTGACTTGGGGTGGCCTGAATTCCTCTGCCGCCTGTTGCTTTTTCCGTGAGAAAAGCTTGTTGAACATAGAAGGATTTGCAGTATGTTTTGGAGATCCTGAGAATGAGGCCCCAAACCAGGGCTGTTGGGGGCTTTGGGGGAGTGTTAAAAGGAATTGGAAGAGTGAGTTCAGGTTGCTAGAAGGCCAGTAAGGAGAACTTCTTTACCTGATCTTTTCCCAAAGAGTGTTGGAAGAGAATAGAAGTGTCAGGTGTCCGTCTTTTTATTACTCCCTGAAATGCATTCACAATTTTGCAAAGTAGTATTTCACTGAATTTCTGGGAATTCAAGCATTCTTTGTATTCAGATGTTTGTGAAAGATAACATGGATCCAGCCTTGGGAGGGCAGGCTGCACACACCGAGGGGCTACCCTGTCATCTGGAAGCAGTTTCTGAAATTTCTTCCTCCTTTTCCTCTCTTCCCAACATCTTCACTATTTTCTTTTGACCTTGCTCTGTGATCTTTAAAGGCTAAAAGTACTGTGTGGAAGAAAGGACCAAAAGAGCCCAGCTTCTAGGTGGCTGACTGTCTCTGAGGCCAGTCTGTCCTGAGGTTGTCCTGGGAACAGCAAGGTCACAGTGTGTGGCCTCCTCACTCCTATTCAAGGGAAGGCTATGTGGAGGGAATCATTCCAGTTTGTGAAAGGTGTTTAAAAAATGATTAGAGAAGACAATTACGGTGATACAAACAAACACTTCATGAAGTGTTATCATGAAGCAGGCAGTCTTCATTTGGAGAACTGCAAAATGGGGTGGAAGGTAGGAAGGTTTTACAGGATAAGGAAAAGAGAACAAGGAAGAGAAAAATAGAAAGCATCTGATTGGCTGGGGTGGCATAGTCAACCTTGTTTGAGGTGAAAAGGAATAAGGGAATAAGTTCCGAGCCCAGAGTTGGTTTAGTGTTTGGGGATTGGCTGACTGGATATACTGTGTTTCTGGTCTAGTAGAACATTTACAGGGACATGGAAGTTGCAAGTTTTGGTTTGTTGATATGGCATCCTCTTGAGCCCAGAAAGTTATTTCAACAAAAGAGAAAATCTTAGGCAAGTTATTTCCCTTTTGTGGATATCCTGACCTATAAAGTAGGTAAAATAAATACTTAATTCATAGGGTTATGGGCAAGATTAAATGAGATTTTCTAGCACAGTGCTTGCCTTAGTAATCAATACACATTAGCTGATGTTGTCATTAATCCGTTTTTAGTACCAGAATGGAGAAACATTGTTTGCTTCTGTCCTATGCTATTCCTGTCTGTATATTCAGATAATGCAAATATATTTATATTGTAGCATAAATGGGGAAGAAAATGTAGGCATAAAAAAAAATCTTTTGATGTGTTTTTCCCCAGCCCAAGGAACTTGCAAATAGATACAGAACTTTGTGTCACCCTGTCCTTAAAGGGAATGTCTTTAGAGGTTAAGTCATTGTTAGTTAAAACACACACACACACACACACAAACAACCACAAAAAAGTAGTTTCTGATGCACCTAGTCCACAGGTTGGTACTGGAGAGGCTCTGTATTAGGCTGTCTCACAGGCACATGGATATGATTTTGGGTTAGCCAGTGCTCCCTTCCATGCATTGGAAACGTAGGAAACTCTCACTATTAATTGCAGCAGCTTTCTCTATAGGGCTGATACTCAACTGAGAGGCATAGGTATAGCTATACTGATGGTTAAAATATTGAAATAGTTCTCTGGTTACCCCAAACCCTCAGAGTACCCGTCCCACTCTAGCTCTTACCCTGGGATCCCCCAAGTCCAGCAACTAAACAGTTAACCCCTGTCCGCACAGGGACTTGCCAGACCTGGTTTCTGTGCTCCAGGTGGCATCTGTTCTGGTTGGTTCTTGTCCTGTGCAGTACTGTTGTTGAATGACTCAGCAATCACCCCTGACTCTGGGATTTAAAACACTGGGATTCAGTTTCCAATTAAGATAATACAACTCCATTGAAACTGCCTTTATGTCCCCAGTGATATCCTAATTTTTTTCTTAGTCTTTACTGTCTTCAGACCTTTCTTTGACTCCCTTTCTTTCTTGAAACTTCACTCTCTTATTCTCTGCAACCTTTTCATGATTTCCATCAATTTTTACTCATCTTTCTTTTGGTGATTCCTCCACTGTTTTTTCTATACTTGATTCTCAACTATATCTGAGAATTCTTTCACCATCATTTCTAGTGTTGCAACTTCCATTTTAGCTTTGGTTTTTATTATTAACTTCCCCAAAGCCATCTTATTGCCTTCTTTTTTTTTTTTTTTTGCGGTATGAGGACCTCTCACTGCTGTGGCCTCTCCCGTTGCGGAGCACAGGCTCCGGACGCGCAGGCTCAGCGGCCATGGCTCACGGGCCTAGCCACTCCGCGGCATGTGGGATCCTCCTGGACCGGGGCACAAACCCGTGTCCCCTGCATCGACAGGCGGACTCCCAACCACTGTGCCACCAGGGAAGCCCAGGCAGGTTCTTAATACATGGTATTACAGAAGGCCACAACCAGCCACAGGCCCATATTTTTCTTATCATTCATAATCTCACAAAAGGAGAGGTCCTTGATTCTGTGTCAGTCCGCTCAAAGAACTCTGATTGGCCTTGATGGCTTAATGAATTCACCCCTGGATCAGTCAGCGTCCAGAGGATCCATGGTGCTTGCCACTGTGGGTCAGACTAGAAAACCCCACTAAAACCACAGGGAGTTGGGGAGATGTAGTTCCTAAAAGAAAAAGAAGTTGAGCAAATAGACAAAAAAGAAACAGCTACTGCCACAGCTGGAAACAGGAAGGAAGGATAGAGCATGTAGTATGTGTTAGGTATTATACTGGAAGGTGTACATGTTGTCACTCATTTAAGTCTCATAACAACCTTAGGTTATAGGATTAGCAAGGTTAGGAATGCAGGAAGATAAACAGGGTGGAATAAAAATAGAAGCTACTGTCTTTTACATGTGTACCTCACCGAACTGGGGGATGGATAGGGGCTTCTATACTGTTGTTGGCTTATAATGGCAACCCTTTATTCTCTTGAGGGAGTTCCATGACAGGTACTTTTCATGCATTACAGATCACTTGTAATTTTCATAACATGCTCTTGAGCACGGTCTTATTTCTGGAAAGCTCAGTATCTTGCCCAAAGATATAAAAAACTGATTTACATCCAGGTTTGTGACTTTCTAAGGGTCAGTTGGATTGTTTTATCTTTAGCTCTTTTTGTTAGACATGAGTCTGTTAACAACAACAACAAATTAATACATGGAGACCAAAACCTCATAGGTCACATAGTGTCCAGCAAGAACCACTAGAGTCATATCTTCTCCCTGTGTGTCATTAGTAATGTGTACAGAGACAGGACAGCAGGATGCATGCCTGGGTCTTGGACTTCATGAAGAATAAGTCAGAAGTAGGCCAATGAGACCATGAAAAGAAACATCAAAACACCCTAATTGGGCTTCCCTGGTGGCACAGTGGTTAAGAATCTGCCTGCCAATGCAGGGGACACGGGTTCGAGACCTGGTTCGGGAAGATCCCACATGCCGTGGAGCAACAAAGCCCGTGCTCCACAACTACTGAGCCTGCACTCTAGAGCCTGTGAGCCACATCTACTGAAGCCTGGGCGCCTAGAGCCCGTGCTCCGCAACAAGAGAAACCACCGCAGTGAGAAGCCCACGCACCGCAACGAAGAGTAGCCCCCGCTCTCTGTAACTAGAGAAAGCCTGCGTGCAGCAACGAAGACCCAACGCAGCCAAAAATAAATAAATAAATAAATAAATAAATAAATTTAAAAACAAAAACACCCTAATTGCTTTTTTTTTTTTTTAACATCTTTATTGGGGTATAATTGCTTTACAATGGTGTGTTAGTTTCTGCTTTATAACAGAGTGAGTCAGTTATACCCCTAATTGCTTTTAATTTGAACTAGCCCAACCTGATTCTGTGCGTGTACATTTTGCTCTAAAGAATTAGATACCATCTGAATAAACAGACAAACACAAAAACAGCAACACGAGAGGGCTTCCCTGGTGGCGCAGTGCTTGAGAGTCCGCCTGCCGATGCAGGAGACGCGGGTTCGTGCCCCGTTTCGGGAAGATCCCACATGCCGCGGAGCGGCTGGGCCCGTGAGCCATGGCCACTGAGCCTGCGCGTCCGGAGCCTGTGCTCCGCAAATGGGAGAGGCCACAACAGTGAGAGGCCCGCATAACGCAAGAAAAAAAAAAAAAACAGCAACACGAGAAAACAGCATGTCCCATGTCATCTTCTAATCTAGGTCATCATCTTTTTATAGTTTGATAAGGGCCAAGAAGAAGAGTTTTTGATTTTTTGTTTTTCCTCCTAATGTGCCTTAGGCCCAAGTTGACTTCTTTGTGGAGCGCTTAACTTGGGCTCACATAACTGCGGTGAATTCCACACAGTAAATCCTTCCAAAGGCAGGGCATTACTCAGATAGCTGGACCAAAGACTGCTCAGTTATGTTTGCAACTACAATTAGATGATTTTTAAAAGTTAAGCCTTCAAGAGCCTCTGTGGTACCCAGTAATAATAGTCTAGAATTATATTCTAAATAAAGTGTAATATAATTATGTAGGGATGTTTCCTGAACATTAGATCACGTCTTCTCTTTAAACCAATTGGCCCTAAGTTTGTTGATTAATGTCCGTAGACCGATATGTGATCACAGCGAGTTCCATGCTCTGTAAAAAATGCTTGTATTTTCTTTCTTGGCCTGATATTAAAATGAAACCAGTAATTCTTCGTGTATTTGAAAGGAAAGCACATTGTGACACTCAGCAATAACATAATTGTTACTTTTTGTGACTAAATGATATTGCTTTTTTTTGATATTCCACCCACTCACCATTTCAGTGTCCACAGTTCCTAGAGAGGAATTGAAAACTGTTTCTTGCTGTTTAAGGGGAACGTAATGTTTGGCAAACACAAAGAGGGTAATAAAGGCATCTTTACTGGCAAAGTTTCTCCAGAGAGTTTACTCCTAGGGTTGCTGTACACTTATGCCAAGTTGGATAGCTCTTGAGAGTAGCTTCATGTTTCTCTAAATGTACTTGGCCAGTAAAGTTGTCCTAGTCTCTTTTGCACTGACCAGTCTTGTCCCTTGTATATGTTGGACACCTAAACCCATTTAGAACACCCAAGTCACCTGAGGACCTTATGAAAGTGGAGATTCAGATTCAGTAGTTGGCTGAGTTGTGGCCTGAGATACTGCATTTCTAAAAAGCTCTCAGGTGATGTCAGTGCTGCTGTCTGTGGACCACACTTTGCATAACAAGGATCTAGACTGTGCTCCATGGCAGAGGGGTATGCCCATGAATCTTGTTCATACCTACCTGGTATCTCACACACCTGGCAAGGTGACCGGTACCCAATAGATGCTCAGTATATATTTGTTGAATGAATGAGAGAACTTCCTGTATCTAAATTTATTATCAACTATAGCAGACATGTCCTAGAAAAATACAGAGATTATTAAAAAAAAAAAAGATAAAAGCAAAGATAAAGTAAACTTATTTTAGTCTTTCCACCTGACATTCATCCTCATTGCTGTAATCCCTGCACTCGTTGGCTTGCTAATATTCATGGCTGATTCCAGAATCAGCAAGCTGGGCCCATTGGGTAGATGGTTGCTAGGGGTTCGATTCCAGTGATTGATTGTTTGCCCATCAGATACCTATTTTGCATCTTTTGGATGATGGATATAAAATAGTCTCGGGTATTAATCTTTAAGTAGGAGTTATAATCTGGATGTATAAAATGAAGTATTAATTACAAGTATTATTTTGTGAATATATGGAAAGGAGTAACTTAAAGAGATATTCAATTCAGATATTTTTTCTTCCTCATGGGGAATGAAGCAAACACACTTAAGTTGTTTATTTCCCCCCCCAAAAAACTTTTTTCCCCACATTCTTGCAATCTTTAACCAAAATATATTAATATTATAAAAGCAAAACAATTTCATGCTTTTCCGGTCTCAAGACTATTTGAAAAATGTCACCTGAGACATGGAGTGCTGAATCAGGGAGCATGGGAGTCTATGTCTGTTCTTTCATTGCTCTGGGCTCAGAGCAGGCTCTCAGTAAATGACTTGAGTGACAGAAGCTGACAAGGTGATCTGGATATTTAAGCCCTCAATTATTTTAAATTGGGGGTAATCATGGCAAGTTTTCTCTTGAAGAATCCAAATCATTGTTTTGACTCTTCACTTTAGTATATAACCCCAAGCTTAACATCATTAAAGTTCTATTTTTTTTTTTCCAAGAATTGACTTCTAGAGGAATAATACTGGAAAAAATAAAAGTAAATAGAATACTTTGCTGTAGGACTTCCCAGAGTGATAAATGCTAATATGCATTGGGAATCCCCAATAATCATTTCTCAAACTTATTTGACCCTGCAAGCCCCTTTTCACAGAGCATTTGGGTTCTGTGGACTTTGGGAAAAACTGTTTTATACTGTATTTCCCTTACCCCATCTCTAAGGAAGGCCTACAGTTATCTGCTTTGAGAGCTTGCGTATTTGTGAAACACAATCTAGATGAGTATTTGAAGATCTCACTACATAACTTATTTTAGAATATCAGTTATAAATAACATTTAAAGATACTCCGATGAAGATTCTTTGGCGATTGGGAATAAAATGTTGTTCTGCCTTCTAAAACTCCACTTTTCAGGATGTTACAGCATATGTCTTAAGTATTTTTTCTCTCTATTCTGGACCAGTGCTTGAGTTACTGAGCATGTGCATTTAGTATCTATTTTGAAAGGCAACATCCATGTACAACATTGAGCCATATCAGGACTTGTGAGATAGTTTCCTTCTGTAGTCCTCCTTAAATATGTCTTTAGTCATTTATCTTAGTTTTAGAGGTTTTAAAAAAAGAAAAATAAAATTCTCCCTGAATTCCTCAAACTGAAGCAGTAGAGAAGGTGTGACCATGGCAGTCCTTTTCTTTGCCTTTATTTTTCATACTTATATTTCCTCATGTCTTTCTCTGTTTTTGTTTTTTTTGTGTGTGTGTGGGGGGGTTCGCGGGCCTCTCACTGTTGCGGTCCTGCGTACGATGCGATGCCGCAGCCGCCATGCGGTGAGCTCCCGAGGGGCCGGGAGGCGAGCCGGGGCCCCCAGGCGGGTGTGGGCATCCTGTCTCCAGCCAGCGTCCCCGAGGCCGCGCTCAGGCCATGAGCACTCGGTGAAGCTGCGCCCGGACAGCGCGGTGGACTCCTTCTCGCGCTCTGAGGACCTGTGCGCGGTGGGATCCTCCCGGACCGGGGCACGAACCCGTGTCCCCTGCATCGGCAGGCGGACTCGCAACCACTGCGCCACCAGGGAAGCCCCCTCATGTCTTTCTCTGGTTCAGCATTTTGAATACCTTCTTGGGCAGAATCAGTAGATCATCTAATATGTCTGTGTATTTTGCATCTCTTCTCCTCCCTAGATCTTACTGATATTCTCCCATCTCCTTTTCTCTATGCTTATGATTTTAGGTATGGATTCTTGAAATTGACTTCTTATTGTAAGAACAGAAATATTAATAAGGACAGAAGAAATAGATCCTTATTAAAGTGATTTCCACAGTATACAGTTTTCTTTCTTTCATCTTTTCTTCTTTCTTTTTTTTGGTATTTTGGGACATCTGTGGCTAAAGGAAAATAAGTTTGGGAGGAAATACACAGGCTGGTTAATTTAAGAAAATTAGTAAAAGTTAAAATATTATTTTTAAAATGTGTTCCACCATTTGGTGAGATTTTTAACTCGGATATGTATAGGTCAATAGGATTTTCTATGTTTCTAACTCCATTCTGATCTTTCTTTAGCAGTATGTAATTTTTAGAAGTCCAGTGAAAAGCTCCTTTTTAACCCATTTAGAAGTTGGCAGCTGTGGTCATTGCTAACTTAAAGCCTTAGAAATTGACTGAGAGGAAAGCTGAGGGTTTCTTTTCCCCTTGCCTGCATGATTAAGACCTGAAATTTTAACAAACGCTATCAAGAATTTAAGGTTTAAAATTTGGGACTACAAAGCGTATTGCAGTACACAACATATTTATACATGTATATATACATACGTATATACATGTAAATATAGTTACTTTAGACTTGAATCTGAAATCTCAGAAGATTTTGGCCGCTGGATCACCGTGGGCAACTGCCTGCACAAGACCACCGTGCTGGCGGACACCGCCTGCCTCTTCACCCCGCTGGCGCTGCCCCTGGATTACTCCCACTATATCTCGCTGCCCGCGGGTGTGCTGAGCCTGGCCTCCTGCACCCTCTCCGGCATCTCCTGGCAGTTCGACCCCTGCTGCAAGTACCTGGTGGAGTACGACGCCTACAGACTGTCCCGGCTGCCCCTGCACACACTCACCTCCTCCACCCTGGTGGTGCTGGTCCTGAAGGACGACTTGCACAGGAAGAGACTGCACAACACGATAGCACTGGCGGCTCTCGTGTACTACGTAAAGAAGATTTACGAGCTCTGCACTGTATGATCGGGGCGGAGTAGGGGGAGCAGGCAGCCCGGTCCGCGAGGTGGCTCTGTGAGGCAGCGGAGCCCGGGTAGGCATCTGGCTTCACGTCTGTTATTTTAAAGAAATAACAGATCACAAGTGTACCAGGGTTTTTTTATTTTTAGCTCATCACACTAAGATGTGGATTTCCGTAACCCACGGGGGGCCTGAGGCTGTGGAAGTCTGACCGGGCGGCAGGATGTGATGGAAGCAATGCTACAGTGGGGATGTGAATGCGCCGGGGGGGTTGGGTGGGGGGAGGGGTGTCGTTAAGCATGTTGTTTACCTGTACCATCCAGAGCCAACCAGAAGCTATTGACCATTAAAATGAGAATTTCAAAAAAAAAAAAGGAAAGGAATGTTGGCCCTTTCACACTTAATTTACAGTTAACTCTTGTAAAGATTGCACTTAGATATTTGTAAATGCTGAAAGATTGTATCTCAGTAAAGAGGGGAAATCTATATTATATTGATTAGTTTTAATAGAGATCTATCTTTTAATATGTTTTAAAGAAATCATGTAGTCTTAAGGCCTTCATGGGGGTAAATAAATTTGTTACTAGTGGGTAGATTGGAGTGATGTGATTGGGGTGGGCATCATAATTATCTATGTGGCTTTTCAAGTTTTCTATAATGAGCATGCCAATTTTATAGTCAGAAAAAATCTTGATTTAAAATGACTCATTTATTTATGAAGGCTCTTATGAACTTCTGGAAGTTTTTTTTTTTTTTTTTTTTTCCATAGCCTTCTCATTGTTGCTGCTCTTTTTATCTACAGTTATCACAAATTAGAACTCAAATGAGTCACTAAGGAAGACTCCCTACGTTCTTCAGCTTGGCCTGCTATAACAAAATACCACAGACTGGGTGGTTTAAAAAACAGAAATTTTTTTTCTCACAGTTCTGTAGGCTGGAAGTCTGAGATCAGGGTGGCAACATGGTTGGATTCCTGTGAGAGCTCTGTTCCTGGCTTGCAGATGGCTACCTTCTTGCTGTGTTCTCATATGGCAGAGAGAGAAAACAAGCTCTCTGGGATCTCTTCTTATGAGGGTGCTAATCCCATCATGAGGGCTCCATTTTCATGACCCCATCTAATCCTGATTACCTCCCAAAGGCCTCATCTCCAAATACAATCACACTAGGGGTTAGTGCTTCAACATATAAATTTTGGAGGCACGTAGACATTCAGTCCATAACATTCTCCTTGCTCAAATTGGCAGTATACAAGATTTCCAGATATGCATCTAAAATAGGAAAAGACTGGCAGGCGATACATAAAAACATGTGTTTTATCACATAAAAACAGTGATAGTTATCACTGGATGGTAGAAATAGAGGGGATTTTCTCCATTTACTGTGAATTTAAAGTATATTATTATACTTTTATAACTGAAAAAAATACAATACATATTTTTAAAGTAAAATGAAATACTACAGAATGTAACATTCCATAATAGTCTTGCAAATTTCAGAATTGTTTTCTTTCATCTTCTTGGGGGTTTTCCTGAGAATTAATAAAAGTGTCTTCAGCACTTTTAGAGCACCCAGATATGGGCACACAGTGGAGCTCAATAAGCAGCTGTTGCTGCTCCTCACTTTTTCTCTTTTAACAGTGACGGCGATGTCAGTGATAGTAATAATGATTATCATGTTGCCACAGGAAACATGCCATTGGGCATATAATTTAGGAAAATAAAATAGAAAATAGCCACAAAATCAGGACAGACATATTTGTTGAAAAGTTTTTTCTATGAGTTGTTATGAATAGAATGCCCCATTCATTGTCTTTACTTCTGGAACTCTTTAGTCTTTTAGATTCTAAAAAATGGTAAAAAAAAAAAAAAAAAAAAAAAGCATTGGTGGCTCATTTTTTATTAAATTTCAATTACAAATATAAGCTCCTTGAATCTGCACAATAAAATGTCAGGTAGATGGTGACAGTCAGAAAACTTGAAGTCAAACTTTGAGTGTGTTTCATTCCAAGGACTGATATGAGTCTCATACCTGAGGTTTGAGGAAATGTTTTTTTCCTCTATAAGAGTTCTCTTTTCTCTACTTTCTAATGCATCATTTCTTATTATGCTCTGTCTTGTGTGTGGAGTCTGTCATTTCCTTTTTAAAAAAAATTCCCTATGGTTTTTCCTCAATTAATCCCACATTTCAGTGCAATATTTCTAGTTTTTTAACTCTGTAAATCAGTGGGTTAGAAATGCCCTTCAAGGTAGTAATGCTTTTTGTCACGCAGTCAGCTGACTGCTTGCCAAATAAATCATAATGTGATATATTATTTCCAGTTGCTATAAATTTTGAATATTTAGTGTATCAGTCATACTAAGTCGTGATTCAGTTATTTAATTTCACTTATGTCTGCATTTTAGATGAGAATCCTTTTCCCCATTAGTAGATTTTAATTTCCTTCTCTTTCACGGTCAGATTCCAAGCATGCCTTATAAAACCAGCCACAGAATACACACATGAACAAACCGTTTTTGTATTTGCAAGTAGACTCAAAAATATACACTGGTAAATTATATCTGAAGTTACAGATTCGTCTATTTAGATGACGTTTTTGTTTTCTAATACTTCAGATCAGTTTTATCACTATTGCTTTGGTAATTTGATTCCCAGATATGAGACAAACATATCTAGGTAACTCTCTGTATTGTATTGACATGTGCTGTTTACTGGGAGCTTAAAAAAATCTCACAAGTGATCTTCAGAAGTGAAAAAAATAAATTGTTCTGAATTCAGGGCTATGTCTACACCCTGATTAATGTATTACTACTGAAACTGCTTTCTGAAACTGTTTTGATAATATTAAAAAAACAATTTTCTTTCTCTTTTTTTTTTTTTTTTTTTTTACCAACAGGACACAAAAATCATTAAAAAAAAATTTTTTTTTTTTTTTTTTTTTTTTTTTTTTTACCAACAGGACACAAAAATCGCTTCATTGGAGCGAAACATAAGGGATCTTGAGGATGAGATCCAGATGTTAAAAGCCAATGGTGTGCTGAACACTGAGGACCGCGAAGAAGAGATAAAACAAATAGAGGTTTACAAAAGTCACTCCAAGTTCATGAAAACCAAGGTATGGTCCACAATTATAAACTTTTATATTCTTAGTGTGACTGGAAAGTTGTGGTTTAAATACATGCTTTCCCCAGATACCCACATAATCTGCTTTATGTGATATATGAAATATATGGACAATAAAGAAGAATGAAGATTTTTAGTTCAGAAGCATGGATTCCAGAAAGAAGCCAGGGAAAGCTTTTGGTAGAATTTCTACTTACTGAGGGGTTCAGGATTTCCTGATGAGTTCTTTGGTGTCCCTCCTTCATGGAAATTAACATTTATTTTTAATAGTCCTGTCTCTTCCAAATTGTTTGAGTTTTCATAAGTTTGCTATTTTTAAAAATTTCAATCATTGCCCAATTTTTGGCCCATCCCTGGAAGGTGATTGTCTTAAACGGTGTTGGTCTTGGCTTAAAAGGTGTTGATCTTGGAAGCCAATTTAACTGATTTCAAAGGTGCGAAGGTTTTAATATAGTATTTAAGACAGAACTGATTTTGAGTCCCAATGCTGAAATTATTCAATGTCTGTAATCCTCAGTTTCTTCATCCATGAAATATGGATAAGAAAAAGAAAATACCTTCATCGTTGGGTTGCTTTGACAATTCCAGGAGATTATGCATTTAAAGCACTTAGTCCCTTGAGTGATCTCTAAAACGCATTCAGTAAGCATCAGCCATTGTTGTTGAGAGTGTTATTACTGTTATCTGTTGGTGTGGAATATTTATGAAATATTGTTAGAGTAATCTGTTCCATTATTTTATATCAGTATTGCCAGTTTTAAAGAAGTTGGTTTGTATTTTTCAAAATGAAACCTTGGGTTGCAAATGGACCAGTCATCTGAAAATCTATTATTTTTTATATGCATAATTATTAAATTTATGAACAGCCGAATAGGCCTTTTGAGACTTTGGAATGCTTTTATTATTCCTGTATTTAAGCTATTTTCTTTGTGAAGATAATAATCACACCAGTTAAAAATTTTTTTTTTTCTACCACTTGCTCTTAAATACCCCTGTTCTTGTTGTAGGTTTTACTACTGTTTGTTGCTTTATAAAACACTACAGAGTTAAGAGTGATGCAGACTTCTGTGTGAAAGCAGTGGGAGTTGAGAGGAAAAATGCTTAAATGATGGTTATGATTTTTATCAGTTGTGAAATACATGCATAGTCATTGCAGAGAATTTTCAAAATTATAGAGAGGAAATAATATCTAGCATCTGCTTCACTGTGTGTGTGTGTGTGTGTGTGTGTGTGTGTGTGTGTGTGTGTGTGTTTCTCTAGGAAATAAACAAAAACTATGCTTACTTCTGCCAGCTTCCGTCTGTTAGTTGAGGTTGAGATTGTGACTAAAAATTTATATCAAGGAGCAGAGATAAGAAGAATGTCCAGTGTAGTTGAATATAACCCCTTCCTTTCAGGGATGGCCACAAAATGCAGAACAGGTTTCCCTGCTCAGTCCTCCCTTCTGGTTTCTTTATTGCAGTCCTTCCCTCATAGAGAGTTGAGCTGATGTGCAGCAAGCACAGTAGTAGGGTGGCCTGCAGACAATGACCAGATCACTCTAGGAATGAAGACCAGATGCACAGATATGAGCGAACTCATGGAGTTTGGGGGAAATTACTGTTTTGGCTGAAACTTTTCCTCCCCATCCTGTCCTGTTATTCAGCAATGGGAGATAGTTCAAGCCACTTCTACAACTGAAAAGGCAATGAAATTTGTTAACTCTGCCCCTCACCATAGATTGTGTCCAGGTGAATAAAACATGTATATGGTCTTCAGCAAGCAAGTCGTGACCTTTATTAACCCATAGTCTTCTGAGACACCATCAATCCTTGAGCTAGTTTTAACGTTTAATGGTTAGTTACTTTCAAGGGTTCCCAAAGTGGTTAGGTCAGAAGGATGTTTGAGGAGAGAAATGGAGTTAGGTGAAAAGAGTGCAGGCTGAGGACTAAAGCAGACTCTGGCAAATCTCTAGCCTGCCCTTTAGCTCCATGGCCTTGAGGAGTGACTTAAGTCACTCAGCCACATTTTCCTCTTCTGTAAAGTGGGGACAACAATGTAAATCTTAGAGGGTGACCCAAAGTGTTAAATGAAATAATGTAGTTAAAGCACCTGGTTCAAAAAAGTAGCTAATAACAATATCCAGTATTATTGAAGACATATAACCAAATATAATAATAATTATAATAATAATAGTAATATAAATGTTATATTTAACTTGACTAACAGGGAAAAAATGGATTTCTAGGAAATATAAATAAAAATGATTTCTTATAATATCATGCAGATATCTCTTATAGACTGATAAGAACATTACCTAAAAAGTACTAGTAAGAGTTAGTTTTTAATATTTTCTCCATTGAAAGAATATTTTTATTGTATTGAACTGTAACATTTATTGCTTATACCTCATATCATTACTTCAGTTGCTTTTTTTTCTTACCTTTCCTACTTTTGAGAGGGTAGTGTGATTCCTTATTTAAACCTGGGTATGGTTGAACAAGTCTATTAAGACATAGTTATTGCTAAGCATTTAGTCCTGAGTGCTTGTGTTTTGTGCTTTGTGAGGTCAGGCTGTGTGGACTGATTCTAGTTGGGTGAATAATTTGTCATGGAACTTGTTAAATTTCAGAGGCATAGACTGATATCCTCTAAAATTGGATTGCTCTCATAGTTCATGGTCCATTGTAGCCTATTTGGATCACTTTTCTACAAAGCTTATATGAATATGTTGCTTATCAACATCATCACACATATCCGAGGAGTTAATTTGTACAATAGTTGTTTACACACATTGACAAGAAAACTGTTTAGTGTCACCAGTGGAGTCTCTTGAATTCTTTTGTTTGTTCAGAGTTATATGGATAAAGCTTTCAATATTGGATTTTGAGCTCTGTGGTCCCCAAAGGGGCACTAAAAGTGGTGCACATTTAAAGTATTTCCCATTTCCCACTACTGACCACTTAGTTGGGAAGGTGAGAAATGTACTCAAAATACTGCCCTGAAGGTTTGATGGGAGGAGAATCCATTTCTGGCTGGAGTAATGCAAGTTGTGTAAGTTTAGTGTTAGCGTTTTTTGTTTTGTTTTTGTCTAAATAATCAGATTGGTAAGACTACATTTACAGGTCTGGTGAAGAATGCAAACTCAAATCAATGTCTGAGCAAACCTAGAAGGATAAGTGAAAATACCATTCCACCCCCAACTCCACACAGATAAGGAAGTAGGAAGAACTCAAGTCTATATGAAATGATAGGCTTTTCCAAAAGAGAAAAGAAATACTAGACTTAAGTTGCAAAAATCTAGACACTCTGAAACATACATGGGAAATGGAAATGTAGTTGTTAAACCCATTGGGTTTACTGAAGCAATGATAGAAATGGAAATCATAAGGTGACTTTGGATCCTGTCTGGCTAGAAAATGCTAGGTTTGAGGCAGGGAGAGTTGACTTTAGAAACTTGTTTGAATAGTTCATAAAGACTCGAAGGGTCATGGTAGAGGAACATTTCAGAAATTCTTATGAAATGCTGCACAAGAAGGGCAGTGGAACTCTTTGGAAACCAAACCTGAATTTGCAGCTAAATATTGTTACTTCTTCTTGCTGCTTGTAGTGAATACGTAGAAAGCTTTTGAGTGCCCCAGAGAACTTTTCTTTCACCAAGTCCTTTGGAGAGGCACCTTCAGGCTGATCACTGTTTATAAAGGTGCCAGGCTTAGAGGTGCTCTTTAATCTGAGCCTTTCTTTAATAGAGGTCTAAATGTTTTCTATCATGATTACTTGCAAGCTTATTATTTTTTTAAATTGAAAAAAGATTTTAAAATTCAGCCTAATCATAAAAAATAGCTCCTATAGTATCTATGTTCTCGTTTGCTTATATTCTTGAAGTTTTAGCTGAAAATTATTTTTATGACCCATTGGTGATCAAATTGGCTCAGCATTTGATTTCTCTTCATTAACAGGGCATGATCTCAATCAATCTCAATCTCAATATGCAACTATTTGCTCCAAATAGATAATAAAGGCAGCTAATAGTAATTCTTATGTACACTCATTTTCAGAAATAGAAATAAGTTGAAATAGATAATTTTAAATGTTTCAATGAAAATTTGACATGGAAACAATGTTGTGGTATGAAAAGGGAGTGCTGCTTGCATTAATTATTAAAATGAATAAAGACTGTAGCTGGAAGGAAAGAAAATATTTTAAGTAGCCATGTGAAATGGCATGTGCCTCCAGTTTGATGTTGAGCAGATGGCTGGGACTGGTAGGTCCTCTTGAAAGCTTTGTGATTAAATTAAGTAGCAGTGAAGACTTAAATTGCTTTTATAAGTATGACATCATAGAATAAACATGACATAACATTTTTGCAATAGTGGAAGGTGAATTGCAAAAAATGTAAAAGCAGAGTTTGGAATCTCAGCTTGTGCAAAGGCAGGGATACCAGACATAGTCAGCCAGGATTGAAATCCATGCATCTTGCAAGCCCTTTGGCACATGCACGTTGTCCCTGAGAACTGAGACTTTGGGAGACCTTCCTAGCTGTGCAACTCTCCCCTGTTCGAAACTCCAATTTCTACCCCCTACTCCCAAGGCACAGAGGAATCAGACTTTGAGGGCAAAATCTAAGAGGTAGTGGAAAGCATGAGTTACCTTCAGGAGCACTGTTAAGCCTTTAAGAATGGAATGTACCATATAAATAATTGTTTTTCTAG
>NW_006778737.1:304180-306569 GCF_000442215.2 Lipotes vexillifer | reverse complement strand
AAAGAGTGATGGCATCCCCTGTTCTATGCAAGGCTTTGTTCACAGTTTCACACATTTTTCATCCTCTGATCCCAGTACCTCTACATTAGCCACTCCCTCTGTTTTCAGAGTTTGCCAAAGATGCCACTCTGCTGTCTTAGATCTCCCCCTTTCTTCTGAATTTGTAACACATTTCTTATTAACCTCTGATGGATTACAAACCTAACAACCCAAACTGCATGATAATAAGCATATCACTTTCTAGACATGAGGGCCATATCTGCAGTGAAAAAGAAGCTGTTGTCTTCGGCAAAGTAGTTTTTTCAGGGTGTTAGTTGTGTCACAGGCATAAGTGGTGGAGGAATTTTCAGACGAGATGAAGTGTGCCTGATGTCCACATGGACTTCATATAAACCATGTGATGTAATTCCGATAGGCTTTTCCTCTTGCCATCACGGAAACGGACCTTCCCCAGCCTCAGTTCTCATGTGTGTTAGATTGCGTCACTTTCCATTTTTATTGAGTTTATGGTTATAAAAGAAGCCAAAGGCATATTTTTATGGAAGAATATGATTTTTCACCCTGTAACTATGTTCCCCTTAGAAAAGCCTTTTTCTGTTATTGTCTGCATAAAATATTTAGTTAAAATTTACCTCATGGCAGTGATAGTCTGAAAGCTATTTAAAGCAGCTGCCTATTCAATATTTATAGACTGAGATAATTTTATCATTATCAATCTATTTTTATTGAATAAAGTAGGTGTATATAGACCCTGCCATGTCTTCCTTCCTATTAAATACCATTCCATTGATGTTAATTTCATTCAAATTCCTCTCTCAGTACCCTACTCCCGCATGAAGTTTCTACTCTGATAATTTTTAGAAGTTAGCACAAAATAGGTTTGTTTGTTTGTTTGTTTTTACTATAAACATCATCTTTGTTAAGGCATGTAGAGTTGAAAGTCTTTTTAGCTTTATTTTCCGATAAATCAGTTTCATATGTGGAATCAACTATATACTGTGCTGTCACCTACAGCTGCATGTGATCTGGGGCTGTACCCCCTGAGAAGACTGCCGATCATGCTGATCCAACAGATTTAATTTTATAATTTTGTGTAATCCTAATCCTGATTTTCCCTCATTTTATTTATATTCTGTTCTTGTGTGAGAGAGATAAAGAGAGGGGTGGGGAGAGGACTTACTTTGTTCTAGCTAAAAATCATAGATTCATCATTTGTTAAGTTATAAAGAAATAATGTATTTCATGGATTGCACAGACCTGAGCAGTGCCACCACCTGGTCACACATACCCAAAGCATGTTGATAAATCTATCACAATTCTTTTTCAGTGAACCTTTTAGCATACTCAGAATCCTTCTCAAGACTGACTTCTGGCCAGCCACTACCAAACCTTCAGATTTGGCAAGCAACGTGAAACCTATTTGTCCCCCGATCTAGTCTGATGTCTCCCTGCAAATGGGACTCCATATCGACCTTTCTAGTAAATGCTGCACCCTGAAAACTTCTGAAGTTGGGGGGTCTGAGTTCTTTTTAAGCATGCCACTCTGCTCATGCTCAGCAGTTATTGTCAGTAACTCGCTTCTTATTTAGCTAGTTTTAGTTGTTGAAAACAAAAATGCTGGATCAAATAGAGTTTAAAAACACACAATTTAAAATGTCCTTACGAACTTTCAAGTTAGAAAGAATCTGAAGGGCCAAAATTAAGCCAAGGCAGGAGGCTGGAGTGATAAGCAGAGCACTGATTCTGTCTTCTTGTTGGCATTTGCTAGACAGGTGAACTTGAACTTCAGTTTTCACAGTCACAGGGACACTAAAGGAAAGTGACAGAAGCCTAAGTCTAAGTCTGCTCAAGATGAGGAGTCAAATAGGAATCTCACTACCACATAAAGCGGGGATCCCAGACACCTACAGTCTTAGTGCAGGGGTAAAGTCAAAATAAACGCTCCACTCTATTCTCCCCCTCCCTAGACTAAGGGGTTCCAGGGAGAATTATTTATCTATTTTAAAATTTTGAGCCAAGATAAAGGTGAAAAACCTAGCTTTGAGAATCCATAGCCACAGCTGGCTCTTACGCAGATGTGCGGTGTGAGGTGATCCAAAACCTTTAAGTATCGAATTTAGTTTAAAGGGGCCTTTGCTTGGTTGTGCCCCAGGTATTGGCAGAGACAAATGCTCTCAAGGGCCACATGTTCACCTTAGACCTCAGTGGTTTTCTCCAGATAAAGTTCCAAAACATATGAGTAAAAAATATTAAAAAATTACAAAACCTGCAAGAAAGCAAGCCACCATAAGTGAAAGCCAATAGAAAGAATAAACAGCAGGGGCTTCCCGGGTGGCGCAGTGGTTGAGAGTCCGCCTGCCGATGCAGGGGACACGGGTTCGTGCCCCGG
>NW_006778737.1:302419-304022 GCF_000442215.2 Lipotes vexillifer | reverse complement strand
AAAAAAAAAAAAAAAAAAAAAAAAAAAGAATCAACAGCAGAACCAGAAAGCAAGGACTTCAGAAATTGAAATTTTAAGGCAAACACTATGAAATAAATATGTTTAATATGTTTAAAATATAAAAGGAGTTGAAAATATGAATAAAGGGCAAGACCAAGCAAATTTAAAAAGAACCAAATAAAATGTCTAGAAATGGGAAAATATAAAAATGGAAATTTAAAAGTTTGATAAATAGGTTTAACTGCAGAGTGGTCATAGCAGAAGAGAAATTTAATAAACTAGGAAACAGGGAGGAAGAAATTAAATAAAAGATAAAAAGATGGAATACATGGAAGATAAGATACATAGAAGATAGAATAAGAAGCTGTAGCGCAAGTCTAATCTGAATTCTCCAGAGAAAGAGAGATGGAGTGTAGGGACAGTCACTATTCGGAAGCCATCTTTGAAGAGATGAAAGCTGAGAATTTTCCAAAGCTGATGACAGGTATCAGTCCACAAATTCAGGAATCTCAAAATACCCCAAATAGGATATAAATAAAATGAAATCTATTTGCATAAAAATAAAGCCATAAAATCTTAGAGGCAAAGAAAAAGTCTTAAAAAGCAGCACATTTGTCCACAGGAGGTATATGAATGGCTAATAAGTGTATGAAAAGATGTTTCATAGCATCTTAATCATTAGAGAAATCAAAACCATAATGAGATACCACTTCATACTCCCTGGAATGGTGATAAGTAAAAAGACAAATAATAACAAGTGTTGGTGAGTATGAAGAAATTAGAACCCTCGGGTTGCTAGTGGGGATACAAAATGGTATAGTCACTTTGGAAATCAGTTTAGAAATTCTTCAAAAAGCTAAACATATAGTTACCATGTGGCCTAGCAATTCCACACCTATGTTTATACCCAAGAGAAATAAAAACATATGTCTCCACAGACTTGCACATGAATGTTCTTACCAGCATTATTCATAATAGCCAAAACGTGGAAACAACCTAAGTGTCCACCATGAGATGAATGGATAGAAACAATATGACATCTTCATACAGTGAAATATATTCAGCCATAAAAAACAAGTACTGATACTTGGTACAACATGGATGAACCTTGAAACGTGCTATGTGAAAAAAGCCAGTTACAAAGTACATGTGTTATGAGAGTCCATTTATACGAAATTCCCAGAAAGGGCCAATCCATAGAGAAAAAGTAGATTATTGGTTGCCTAGGACTTGGGCGTAGGGGGTGAGGAAAGGAGAGTGACTTCTAATAGTTCAAAGTTTCATATTGAGATGATGAAAAGGTTCTAAAATTTGCTTATGATGATGGCTGCACAATTTTGTAAATATACTAAAAACAATCACCTGTATGCTTTAAGCAGGTGAATTGTATGGCATATAAATTATATTTCAATAAAGCTGTTAAAAAAGGCAACTAGGGCTTCCCTGGTGGCGCAGTGGTTGAGAGTCTGCCTGCCGATGCAGGGGACACGGGTTTGTGCCCCGGTGCGGGAAGATCCTACATGCCGCGGAGTGGCTGGGCCCGGGAGCCGTGGCCGCTGAGCCCGCGCATCTGGAGCCTGTGCTCCGCAACGGGAGAGGCCAC
>NW_006778737.1:291897-301807 GCF_000442215.2 Lipotes vexillifer | reverse complement strand
CAAAAAAAAAAAAAAAAAAAAAAAAAAGGCAGCTAGTGGAAAAAAGCCCCATTACCTTTAAAGGAATGAATTTGGAGTGAGAGCTTGACTTCTTAATAGCTTCTGTTAGGCAGAAGGTGGAATAATATGCTCAGTGTGTTGAGAGAACATATCTGAGATGAAAGAATGAATAATGGACAAAGATAGTGACAAATGGGGTAAATCTAAACAAACGTGGACTGTAAAAAAAAAAAAATGATGAGTGAAAAACAAAACAGGAAAGAGCTAAAATATATGATGACAATGTGAATGTCAAGACGATGGTGACTGGACTTAAAGTGTTTTAAGATCCTTATGTTATTCAGAAAGAAGATAAGCGTAGATTGACTTTAGACTTAGATAAATGTAAGCCTGCTGTGATTTCTAGGGTAATACCCTAACAGTTAGAAATAAATAGAACAAACACATTAAATAAGTATAAAAGTATAACTTTTAAAAGAGTAGAGGCAAAAAAATAGAATGAGAAAAAAGTCATTCAAAACAAGGCAAGAAAGAAAAGAGAAAAAATAGAAATGGTAGCATATATAGAAAGTGCAAAGATGGTTGAAATAAATTCACATGTATCCACAATGATAATGAATGCTCCACTGATTTTTTAAGATAGGATAAAAGAATCTGGGTATATGCTATTTACAAGAAACTTCTCCAATATAAGGTTAAAGATACACTGAAAATGAAAAAAAAAAAAAAAACCACTGACCAAATACCAATCATAAGAAAGCTGTTGTAGACTTTGAGGCAAAGAAACCATTTGAGAGCTGAAAAATTTGCAGAGCTACAAGGAGGAATTGATTATTTCACCATTATAGTGGATGGTTTTAACCCACTCTCAAGTAATCAACAGATGAATCACATTAGAAGATCAAAATACAGAAGACTTAAACTACCCAATTAAAAGTGTTCTCAAATGTCATGCACATAATACAGAATATCGCACCCAACAATTGTTGGATCCATATTCTTTTCAAGCACATAGTAAACAGTACATTTATGATAACTGACCACATACTGTGCATTAAGCAAGATACACCAAATTTCAAATGATTAGTATAGGACAGGCCATGTTCTCTGTTCACAAAGCAAGTAAGAAATAACAACCACAGAGATAACTAGGAAACATCTATTTATTTGGAGATTAAGAAACATAATTCTAAATTATTCATGGGTTAAGAAATAAATCATAACGGAGATTGGCAAATATTTAAGACTGAACAGTAATGTCAATACTACCTATCAAACTAGGGTGAGCTAAAATGATACAGGAAAATTTATGGTCTGAAGGCTTATACATGGAAAGAAAAAAGCATGAAAATTAGTGAGATTAGATTCCAACGTAAAGTTAGGAAGAAAAAATAGAATAAGTCCAAGGAAAGTAGTAAGAAGAAAATAATTTAAAAAGGAGAGCAAAAATTAATGAGATAGAAAATAAAAATGTTTGATGATCAACAGAACCAAAATTGGCTCTTTGAAGAGATTATTTAATGGGACATGCTTCTGCTGAGATTCATCAAGGAAAAGTAAAAATGAAGACTGTTAGGAATGAAAAAAAGATAATCATAGATGCCATAGATATCAAAAGATAAATGGGTTTTATGAAAACTTCCTGCCAATAAAGGTGAAAATTTAGCTGAAATGAAAAAATTTTAAATGAAAAACAATTTCTCAAAATTGATTCTCATAATTAGAAATATGAATATTCCTATAGTCATTAAAGATGGATGAAGTAAGTAACGGTCTTTGGAGAAAGAAAACACCAGCTCTGGTTAGTTTTTCTGGTGATTTCTAGTGAACATTAATGGGAAAAAATTTTCAATTTTACATAAACCATTTCAGAACACATTAAAAGAAGGAACACTCCCTACTTTATTTGGAAGGCTAAATTGGTACTAAAACCTGACAAGGAAAGCTACAAGATAGGAAAATTACAAATCAATCTTACCCATAAACATAGAAAGGATTCTGAAAAAATATTAGCAAGTTGAATCCAGTAACATATAAAAAATATACTGTGTCATGATGAAGTGAAATTGTTCATAGTAATGCAAAGGGAGAGTAATATTTTTAAAACCCATTAATATAATTTATTATAACATAATAAAGGTGAAAAATGTGATAAATCATGAGATGCAGAAAAAATGTTTGATAATATTAAACATTCCTTAATGATTAAAAAAAACAACTCTTGGCAAAGTTGTAATAAAAGGGAACTTTCTAAAACTTAAGAGTACTGAAAAGCTAAAGCAAACATCGAACTTAATGATGAAACATTGAAATTCTTCCCTTCAAGACCAAGAACAAGACAGAGGAGCCACAATTTCCACCAGGCCTCTCTGTCTTTCTGAATGGCTTGACCATGGGCTGGTATGGGCTTCCTCACAGCCTGGTGGTCGCAGGGTGGTTGGACTTCTGTCTTGGTGGTTGGCTTCCAGTGGGAGGAAGCTGAAGCTGCCAGTCCTCCTACAGGCTAGGGCTAGAACAGGCATATGACACATGCTGCATTTAACTGGTTGAAGCAAGTCACAGTCCAGCCCAGGTTCAAGAGGATGGTGAATAGACTTCTCCTCTAGTTGTGGGGGGCGGCATGTGTGTACAAGTAGGAGGAAATTGGTGGCAGTCATTTTTGGAGATCATCGACCACGACTCCTAGGAGACTGGCAAAAATGTGAAAGGCCAGTGACATATGATATTGTCAAAGGCATGGAGTGATTGATACATTTACACACTGCTTGTGACCATGAAAATTAATATAACTGCTTTAGAGAACACTTTGGTGTTATCTGGTGAAGTTGAAGATGTGCATACTATGTGGTCCAGCAATTTAACTCCTAGGTTATTTTTGCTATGTGTACCAGATGATATGTATAAGAATGTTCAGAATAGCACTTTTTGTAATAGCAAAAAGCCCTGGAAGCAAACCCAAATGTGTATCAACAGCAGAATAGACAAATTTTAATGAAGTCATACAATGGAATACTGTACTTCATTGAAAATGAACCAGTTGCACATATACAATAACTTGATATAAGACGTAAGATTGAGTAGAAGAAAGCAAAGTGCTAAAAGAAATACACAGTGCAAATAAAGTTAAAAACCATGTCAAACTAAATAGTGTATTATTTACAGATGTAATAAATATATGGTGAGCCTGAAAGACAAGCAAGAAAAGGACAAACACAAAATTTAGGGTGGTAGCTATTTCCAAAGTGGGAGAGAAGGAGATAGAAATGGGTTGGGATATGGGTAATTCTAGTGATCCTTTTGGTGAATTGAATGATGGATGCTTCTTGTATTATTTTTCTATGTTATATGTATTTTATGTTCATGTCTTTTTAGTGTTTAATGTAAGAAAAAAATCCCTCAATGCTTGCTTACTTTTTTGGGGGTGAGGGTTCTTTTCTGTCAAATGATGCCCTTGAATGACCATTTCCATTGTGGAGTAGCAGAGAAGGTCCAGGTTCTGTCTTGGGTAATGACCTTTGTCAGCTCCCTGTTGACACTTCTGAGGACCATGGTCAGTAGACTTTGTGGTTTCTTGGATAAGTTGTAGGTTTGGCCAGGAAGCCTTCATTCCACTGTAAAGCTTGGTTCTCAGTGGTGTGGAAGGTAGAAGGCAGACTGCTGACCTTACCTTTCCTATTTTCTACTCTGAGTCACCTTTAAAGAGCCTCCCCAGACCCCTAAGACTGAGTGACTCTCAAGGCCATATTTTTAAGCAAACTCACGGTCTGCCTTGTTGGATGAATGATCACTGGTTCTTGGAAATTGAGAGAATTCAGTAGTTCTCAAATGTAAAGAGTAGGAGCTGCGGCTCTAATGTTTTGTAATTTCATTTTTCACAGATTGATCAGCTGAAGCAGGAGCTTTCAAAGAAGGAGTCAGAACTTCTTGCCTTACAAACAAAGCTTGAAACTCTTAGCAATCAGAATTCAGATTGCAAACAACACATTGAAGTGCTTAAAGAGTCGCTTACTGCCAAAGAACAGAGGGCTGCCATCCTTCAGACCGAGGTAAGGCACTGTTTCAGGACTCCGGGCAGCAGACATTGAGTTGATAGAAAATATCCTATCTGAACAGCTTTCTTTTCAAGATCCCTTATCCAAATCCTTGGGGCCAGATACATCTTGGATATCAGATATATTGGGGATTTGGGAAAGGTCAGATCCATTGCATGTATCATAGATTGTATAACACTCCCAATGGGGTTGCAGCAACATCGCATAAGCAAACATATGGATATTTCTGCAGAAAAAAATTTTCTTACACTAAAGTAGAGTAAATAAAGACTATATAAGGAGCCTTCTGTTGGTTCGTGTTAGGTTGTGCCACCAAAGGAGTTTGCTTCATACTTGGATTTTTTTTTTTTTTCATTTTTCAGAGTTTTTTCGCAGTTGGGAACCATAAATGATTGGATCTGAAACGGTTTAATTTTATCAAAAATCATAAAAGTGTCAGGGTGTCATCTACCTTACTTTACTGTGTACCTGTGTAGGTCCCCCTCCTGGCACCCTTGGGTTTCTCACATCCTAAACAGTATCCTCAATTTTCAAGATTCTTTTGCCCATTGAAGAAAGCTGATATTGTGTTAGTTTCTTAAATGAAATGTGGTTTGTTATTTATTCATACTAAGAAAAAAAACGCAAATGCATGTTGCTGTCCTATTTTCTTGCTTCTCATTGGATTATATCTCATTGCTAAGAAATGCAAAACACAAGCTAGTTATTCTGTAAATGAAACAGTTGCCAGAAAATAAATTATTAAATGGGGCTAATAGCAAAGAATGCAGTGAATCTCCCTGATTTTTGTGTTGAGGCAGTGTGTTACATGGATTACTTTAGGAGAAGGAAGTCTAATTGAGTTGCATGTTCTCTCTTGTGTTCTTGGAGCCATGTCTTTGCATGTATACATTTTTGGGTCTGTGGGTAGGTTTGGATTTTCTGTAGGAGTTAATGGGGCCATGCCAGTTAGTAGGTTTGTGCCCTCAGTCAAGGTGCAGGACAATGTCCAGAGGAGAAAGGAAACAAGTTCCAGGTTGGATAGGTCTTGGCATGGACCTGATAGGTCTATGCACTTGATTGGCTAATAGGCAGTTAATTGATTGCTTTGAATCAAAACTGTCATTTTGGCTTCAATGATGTAGATATTTTACATTTAGGAAATATCATTTTCAGTTATGTATAGTTCCATTGTGAATGTAGAAGCATGAATATTTTATTTTTTAAGGTATAAATGCAAACTATGCCATAAATTGGAGGTTGGCTTATATTTCCTTTGAGGGGGGCACAGTGAATAGTATCTAGAACTGTGCTAATACTGTCGCCACTAGGCACATGTGGCTATTCAAATTTAGATTAATTAAAATTCAGTTAAATTTAAAATGGAGCTTCTTAGGCACACTAGCCACATTTCATGTATCTAGTAGTCTCATGTGGCTAGAGACTAGTGTATGGGACAGCACAACTATAGACCATTTCTACCATGTAGGACTTGTCTAGAATACGGGTGGAAAGCTATGGCTTGTTGGGACAAATCCTGCCCTCTGCCTGCTTTGGTAAATAAAGTTTTATTAAACTTTTTAATATTTAAACTTATTTAACTTTAAACTTATTTAACGTTAAACTTATTTAACGTTAAATAAGTTCACTTAAAAGTTAAACTTATTTAACTTTATGGTTACATCCTTTCATCTATGTGTTGTCTTTGGCTGCTTTTGTGCTACCAAAGCAGGATTTAGTAGCAACAGAGACTGTAAGGCTGAAAAGCTGAAACTATTTACTCTCTGGCCCTTTACAGAAAAGTTTGCCACCCATGGCATTGTAATTTCCTGGGAAGGGGCTTGAGTGGAAATTGGAATGCCTGGCTTGTCCTTTCTCTAATAGGCTTACTCTGAACAGGGCCAAATTTGCTGACCTCCATTCTAGAGCACAAGTTTTTCTTCAAAGTGGTCATTCACACTGCAACAGATTGTACTCACAGCTGTCTTAAGTTGGCAATAATGCCAGCATTACTAATAAAGTTACTGTAATTGTGTTGCTGTGTATTGGGTAGAAGGAAATTTGAGAAGCAAGGCAGTCTGCTGAGGTATTGCCCAAACAGGTAGTCAGGCTTCTTGATAGTTTCTCTTCAGAAGGAGAGAATGAGAAAAGTCAGCCTGGAAAAGCTTACTACCTCTCATTTGTACTGATGAGTGTTGTATTCTGTGACTTCTTTCCCTTTTCTTATTCTTTCCCGTTTTTTACCTCTCTCGAATTAATGTAGTCCAAATTAGACCTGTACATAGTTCATGAAAAAGGCAAAGGTGACATTATGTGGATAGCTTCCATCCCACGTTCAGTAATTAAAATGACCCAATAAAGAGACAGCACTTTGCAGTAGAAAAAATTACTCTCCAAGTGCAGAGAAGGTGAGATGATTCTCTGCTTTTCTGCTTTGAAGTTGGGATTGTGAGATTAATGATTTTATCAGCTGGAAATATCCAAGGAATTTTCTTTTCCCTTTTTTTCTTCTTTTAAAATCTTGGTAAATGGAAGTGAAGAGAGTTATCTAATGATATCCATCTCATAGAGGAAGCAATTTAGGTTGAAATTAGCTCTAATTGTTGGATCACAGGCAAGGGATTTTTGGCAGCAGGGTAAAATACATTGAAGTGATTTTCCTGCTTCCTGGAAAAACAGGGAAATAAGAGTCTCCCTACCTAATGTGGGTTAGTGGGTGAGTATTCAGTAGGTAAGATATGTTATGTTTCATTGTGCCCTACAATGAAAGAACTGAATTTACGTTCATGTGAAAGATACTGTTTTCATCCTTAGAAGAGGTTGCATGTGATAGCTCCTTCCAATTAGATCCCTGAGTCATTGCTGAACGCTCTTGCTAAAACAGAAGAGGACTCTCTCTAGAATGGAAAGAGCCCTACTGGTTTCTCTGGAAAATCTGTACCATCAACTATCTTTGGCAACTCTTTTAGAATATGTTAAAAATGACAGATGTCACTGACTCAACGGTTAATCTCTGCAAGGAAGGCTTTTGCCACCACAGAATTTGCGTTTGGGAGGTAGTAGGTTGAAGGCTGGGATGAGGGGGGAGGCAAGTTGTCTGGGTTTGTGGCTATGTGGCTTGGCTCCTGGGTAGGTTTGTTTTAACTTGTACAGATGCCCAGATGCTCTTTGACATGTGTGCAATAAATCAATGGAATAATAATTATACACACACACACACACACACACACACACACACACACACACACACACACACCACATAGCTCTTAACATAACATTTTACTTTTTAAAATAGCTTCAAAGGACCGTAAGGCCAAGTATCTTATTTTACCACTTCCCTTGATGTTTCCCACGTACCAGTTTACCCTTATCTGCCAATACATTAATTTCATGTGAGTAGAGATAATAATAAATAGACTTCAGCACCTTAACTTTTATGGATTTCAATGAATTACCAGCATATCCAGAAATGAGAAAGAAGAAAGGCCTAGCTATTATTTTATCATCTGAAGTAAAATGTGATATGAAAAGCACAGCATTTAGAAGTGGGAGATGTGTGGGCATGCCTTAGCCTCACCACTTAATCACTATGACGTGAACAAGACTTTTATTTCTGAAACTCCATGTCTTGATCTGTAAAACAGCAGTCATTGTACCAGCCTGATGCATCTATATGAAATGTGCTTTGATTCTACTAAAGGGTTTTAGCTATAAATTGTGTTGATTATTATCATTGTTGTGATTGTTATTACTATTGTATATCAGGATGTTTGGGGAATACTCTACCTCACTTCTTATGGGTCTACCTTTGTGGGTCTCCTTTGAATTTTTGGTGTCTGCTTTTACTGAGCTCAGACTTTTATATTTCAACTGAGTCACTTTTTTATGCCCTAGAATGATGCAGAGAAATGAAGATACTATGAAAGTGCCATCTATTTTGTTCTAGCTCCAACTTAAAAGATTTCTTTCTGTTTTCTTGCGAGTACACTTTGCCCCAGCCCAGCATGATTTCTGAACTGCCAGGCATGACATCTCTTTTGCATCTTTTTTTGTATTCTGGAAGATATGTTATGTGACAGTGGTATATGATGCTGCTTTTATAATCATTTCTGTTCCAAATAGGTTAGGGAAACATTCTACTTGTAAGGAAAAACACTTGACAACATGTTAATTAAAGAATGTAGGGGTTTTGTGTTCGTGAAGGCGAGAGGCAACACATGCAGGTTAGGTTAGTGGCAGCTCCACAGTAAGGGTCCAGAACATTTTTCGTTTTGCTTTTTAAATGTAATCAATATAAGAAAATCTCATGCGATCTATTGGCTCAGTTCCCAGAAAATTCACCTCGGCACATACATACTTATATTCATGTGCAATAACGTATATACTCTCAGGTAGTTTACAGATACCCTGAAGCATTTCCAAGAGTTTCACATTAAAGATCCTTGCCCTGTAGATTTCATGCATTTTTCATTCAACATATATTTTTTAAATGACTACTATGTGTCAGATATGGTTCCTGCCTTCATCCAGTCAACATTAGATTGGGTATGTGAATGTATGATAGAGAACTCATCACAGTACCATAAACACTCAGTGAGTTCATTATCACTGGTTAGTAATAATTCCACACAAGGTCTTAATTGGACTTCATCTTTCTTTGGTTGTTTAAAGGCAGATAAGTAAAGGAAAGAAAGAAGATAGAACTAAATGTTTAGCTCTTTTGAGGACTAGAGTATGTAAGCTGTGTGAAACGTCTATTTAGGGACTTCCCTGGTGGTGCAATAGTTAAGAATCTGCCTGCCAGTGCAGGGGACACGGTTTTGAGCCCTGATCCGGGAAGATCCCACATGCCATGGAGCAACTAAGCCCGGGCGCCACAACTACTGAGCCTGAGCTCTAGAGCCCATGAGCCACAACTACTGAGCCTGTGTGCCACAACTACTGAGGCCCACGCACCTAGAGCCCGTGCTCCGCAACAAGAGAAGCCACCACAATGAGAAGCCCGTGCACCGCAACGAAGAGTAGTCCCCGCTCACCACAACTAGAGAAAGCCTGCGCACAGCAGCGAAGACCCAACACAGCCGAAAATAAATTAATTTTTTAAAAAAGGTCTATTTATACCTCTTATAATTTAAGGCTAATATTGCTAAGGTGATTACTCTGATAATGTTAAGATTTTATGTTTTGATTAAAACCGATCCTCAAAAAAAAAAAAAGGAAAAAGAAAACTGATCCTCTTTTGAGCCTGCATTCAAGCAACATGGCTCTCCTTGAGAAAGGGAATGGTATTTACAGGCTTACAGATTATTTCAGGAGTTACTGCGTCTAGTTAGAAATGCTTCAGTCAGCTATACTTTAGGTAGACCCTTCCCTCAACTTGTCTAAACAAGCAAGGTATCATTTGATAACATTTTATTGAGCATCTATGATGTGCAAGTTGCTGGACAAGGTGGGACTCACAATCTCAGAAGCTGTTGGTTTTGGACTTACTAATTTAATTTTATTGCCCAAATGTCTACTGAGCACAAGACATGGCAGCTATATTGATTTCCAGGAAGTGTGGCTAAGTGTTTTCTATGCAATACATTATTTTAAACTTGGCTTACAACTTGTGAATTTGGTATTGTTGACCGTTTTTTTTTAAGACAAGGAAATAGAGGTTCAGAGAAGATGTGTATCTTGCTCAAGGTCACAGAACAGTGAGTAACAGGGCTTGGGTTCTCAAGTTCTAAACTCTTAACTAGAAATCTAGCACTTTCCATAAGAGTCCCAGTGGCTGAGGGCTTTCTTTGTGTCAAGAAGCTGACATACATTATCTCATTTAATCTTCATGGTAAAGGTTATGGCAGGTTTTATAGTTCTTTCTTTCTTTTTTTTTT
>NW_006778737.1:281137-291594 GCF_000442215.2 Lipotes vexillifer | reverse complement strand
CCGGGGCACGAACCCGTATCCCCTGCATCGGCAGGCGGACTCTCAACCACTGCGCCACCAGGGAAGCCCTATAGTTCTTTCTTAACAGGGAGGTTCACTAGGGATTCAAGAATGCTCACTAGGTACAACCCTCTACTGCCTATGAAGAGGGATAAGAATGAATAACTCTGAGATGTAAATTCTTACAATAACATTGTGGCTATAACAGTGGCACTGTGGCCATAGTAATGAAGGATGTCACCTAAACTTTAGGGAGGGTACCATTTTTCATGAAGACTAGAATTCTAGTATATTAAGAAGAATTTATTGTATAATATTTAGTTTTTATTTCTTTAAAGATGTTTGTGATATGTATATATATACATATTCAAACATGCATGCACCCTTTGTAGAAAAATAGTAAAAGAATGGACAGCAGTATCTCACTGTGTTTTCTTTTTATGTTAGACTCAGGTGATCTTTAAATGGCCTATGATACACATGCTGTGCATTTGTAATGTAAAAATTAAATGCATTTTTAACAGAAATGATGGCGATCACTTCTTCAGGGAGGTTGTGCAAGGTACTGGTGGAGGAGGCGGTGTTTTCTGAGCCTGTGGCAGCATTTTTTGTTCCTCTGAGTCATGGATGATTCAGTGTGATAACACAACTAGAAAGCAAAGTTGGGCTGTCAGTTTTCAAGATGAATCATAAAACCAAGCTTTTGAAGATGAAAATGTTGTTGTCACATGGAGAAAAAGAACAAGTTTTATGAGTCCTTCCTTGTTTCTTGGTTTGTTTCTCACTGAGATGGGCCCTCTACCCCACTTCATGGTGAGGCCGGGATTCTTGGATATAAAAGGTCACCTTGACAAGGAGTCGGGAACGCTTTGTGACCTCCAGGGGCTTCGGGACTAGATGCATTCACATAGGGCTTTGCAAACTATTCAGATACTTAAGGAACTACTCTTTCTTCTGAACTCACACATGTTGAGCAAAGGAGTTTTTTAAATGGCTGGAAATAATATTTGCCACAATACATAAGGTGGGATTTACAAGGAGTTTTCCTTTACTTTAAAACAATAATTTCAGTTTTCCTTTTTACCTCTTGCCTCGGTTAACTGGCAAGCAGTAAAGTCCTTTTTAATCACTTTATTCCAGCCTTCAAAGGATAATATTTAAAGTGTCCTTTTTTTTTTAAAATTTATTTTTGGCTGCATTGGGTTTTCGTTGCTGCGTGCGGGCTTTCTCTAGTTGCTGTGAGCGGGGGCTGCTCTTCATTATGGTGCACGGGCTTCTCATTGTGGTGGCTTCTCTTGTTGCAGAGCATGGGCTCTAGGTTCACGGGCTTCAGTAGTTGTGGCACATGGGCTCAGTAGTTGTGGCTTGTGGGCTCTAGAGCACGGGCTCAGTAGTTGTAGTGCACGGGCTTAGTTGCTCTGCGGCAGGTGGGATCCTCCCGGACCAGGTCTCGAACCCGTGTCCCCTGCATTGGCAGGTGGATCCTCAACCATGGTGCCACCAGGGAAGCCCCCAAACCAACTTTTAAGACTGTCAAAATACCCCAGTGCCAAATCAGGGTACATTGTTTCACTTAAGACTTGCAAGGGATGTCTTTAAAATTAATAAATTAAGGGGGTTGGTGAAAAAATACACAAAACAAAATCCCGCTGTCACTTGTATTTTTCCATTCTAATCCCATCATTGGCTTCACATTTTAAAATGCTTTTATTTAACCAGGAAAGGCATCATTGGAAATTTTTATTGATAACACTCTTAACTGCAAGAAAAAGACATAAACCTGCAAAGCTGTAGCTATCATGGTGGCCACAATTGGGAGGTCTGCAAAACAGTTTATTACCAGTAGAAAAAAAAGTCTTGAGAAACACAGTCGTTATAGAGGTCACCACCTCTGCTACGTGCATTTTATTTTTATCCCTTTTCATTTTGAGGGTATGTACGATGGCAGTGCCAGACTGCACACTTTCCCCTCTCCTAATGTCTGTGGGTTTTGTTTTGATTCTCTCTTTATTAATGATGTGAAAACTTTGGGGTCACATAAAAATGAGCCAGGGTCAGGCTTTGTGGGCCCCAGAATGCTGAAAATGTCCTGGTATCTAGCTAGTGAAGACATTGTTTAAAGGGGCCAGGCTTTACTTCCTGAGATTTTTAGCTGTTTTGCAGATTTTAGATAATCGGGTGAACTTTGCAAGGTAGCTTCATACTCTTGCTTTCCTAAGGTAAAACATGAAAGACATGTGGTGGAGGAATTAAAGTGTATTATGGCTGTTGGCTGCAATGGGTTTTTTTTTGCCTATTAAGGATGGTACAGGTAGCTGTAGACATTATTTTATTCCATAGGGCCAGAGTCTAGTGCTTTTGTTGTTATTATTGTTGTTCAGGCTTTCAGAAAATGCCATATTTTTTTTTTTAAAGGGTTTCAAATGCTTGGCTTATTTATTTATTTATTTATTTATTTATTTATCTATCTATTTATTTATTTATTTATGGCTGTGTTGGGTCTTCATTTCTGTGGGAGGCCTTTCTCTAGTTGTGGCAAGCGGGGCCACCCTTCATTGCGGTGCGCGGGCCTCTCAACTATCGCGGCCTCTCTTGTTGTGGAGCACAGGCTCCAGACGCGCAGGCTCAGTAGTTGTGGCTCATGGGCCTAGTTGCTCCGCGGCATGCGGGATCTTCCCAGACCAGGGCTCGAACCCGTGTCTCCTGCATTAGCAGGCAGACTCTCAACCACTGCGCCACCAGGGAAGCCCCAGAAAATGCCATATTTCACACCTTGTTAGTATAAAATTGCTTTTGACTTCATAAACACAGGTGTTCAGTTTGAATCTTAATGAACTGTGAAATAGGTAGATGTCTAAAAGGAAATTCTATAAATTGTGAACGTGGCTCTGTCAGCACCCTAAATGGATTAGGAAAATTCATTGTCTGCCGTGTAACTGAACACCAGTGTGATGCATGGACAGGAATTAGTCCTGAAAAGCCAATAAAATGGAGGAAAAAAGTAGTGCCTAGGAGATGTTGATTGTCTGGGTTCCCCCCACCACAAATGGTGCAGAAGGACTCGGAAATCAGAATGGCTATTCCGAGGACAGCCAAGAAGGAATACATATGAGCAGACAACACAGAATTTATAGAGTAAAACCACAAACACCTTATTTTCCATTGTACTAAAATAATGATATTTTACAGTACTCATTTTATATGTAATTCTGCTTTCAATTTTTTATTGTTTCTGCAGCTCAAATCTCATTATAAGTGTTCCAACAAAAATCGCTTTTTAATCAAAAACTTTCCAATCCTTAGCCCATTGTCAACTTATTTTGAGGAACTTATTTTTCTAGTGAAACAAAAGAATTTGGCCCTTCTTTGTGAGCTGTTGGGATATTATTTGACCTGTGTAGCTAAACATGTAATTAAGATAACTGATTCATTTTAATTTCCACATTAAATCCCTTCATAATCTGTTTGCATTGTTTTGGGGTGTAGAGATACGGAGTCAGAGCCCTTCATATTCTTTGAAAGAAAAGAAGTAGATCATTAGTGCCTTTGTTTCCTTTTACTTCTGTTTGCAAAAGACATTGGCTATACTATATTAAGCTGCAACTGAAAGTGACAACATCCAATTAGCTAGTCATCCATGAGACAGTGCATGTCCATGGTATGTGTTACTTACCATGGTTTGCAGGAAAAAAAGAATATATTTCGGTCATGTCTGTGGGAAGCTGGCTTGCCACTTTAGAAAGGGAGATGACAGAATTTAGGAGGAGGGAAATTCAACAAAACTCTCACTGACCTCCAAGCTCACAGTTTTTCTTTCAACAAAACTCTCACTGACCTCCAAGCTCACAGTCTTTCTTTTTTTTTTTTTTTTGTATGAATTTTATGGAAAGCAGAATTTATTAAGTACTTCCATTCATTTTTTTCCTTTTGGGGAGCACCATTTGGAAATAACCAGTGTACGTTGTGATTATGTTCTCCCTGACACTGGACCACATTTGTAATACTTGCTTCCATTCCTCTGGAAAAAGTCTAACATTTACTGTGGTTGGGTTTCTTTATGTGTATATTTACATATCAAACCAAAATGTAAAGAGTGAAGTTAAATTGCAGGGCTTCTGCAAGAATCTTTTACCCATTTTCATATGAACTTTATTCTATTTAAATTAAATACAGATATTTATTCCACACAGACATGTACTTCCCCCTTCTTATTTTATTTTTTAAAAAAAAGGTAGCGAGAATACAACTTGAGGTATTAAGTTGTGATGATGAGGATCATTTTAACCCTATAGCAGTTTGTTTTTGTGGCCAGCATTTCTTTCTTGAAGTGTGTGAAATTTATTTTCTTGCATTTATTTTTTATTTTATCTTTAAAATTTCAACATGAGTGATTTATTAAGCCCTTGTTATTATAACAGAATGATGTTTGGCCTCTGAAATACTACTTGGCAGTTGTTAATTTGAAACTGGACAGATGCTAAGTTCTGTCATTAAGATCTGGTCAAATGTGAAGGAAAAAAGAAGATCCAGCTCCTCATTTACTGAGTGTGACTGCTTAGCGTAGTGCCAGCGAAGCTGGTTGTCAGAGGGTTGGTTCTCTCTATAGTGATGACCACCTTTGACAGCTCTTCTGAGAGCAGTTGAGGACAAAGGGAAATGCACGTCTAGGAGAACTGCTTGGGACTGCCAGATATCTAGACCTTAGGGTTTGTCAACTCTTTCAACCTCCCTCCCATCCAAAGTTAAAAAGTACATTTGCAGAAAGATGTACATGAGTTTTAAAAATTTAATTTGGAAAAATTGAATCATATTTGCTCTTTGCTGTGTGTGTGTGTGTTTGTGTGTGTTAGAAGAGACAGCACTAAGGCATGGAAGCTAGGTATACAGCATCATTTTGGTAACCTTTGTTGGATCTCCAGTAGATTAAATAAACCTACTAAATAAAGTACTTACTGTGTGTTAGGCGTAGTGCTAGGTGCCAGGAATACAGAAATAAATAAGAGATAAATGTTGCCAATATTACACTCATAATATGATTATTGAAAAATGTTTTAGAATTGTTTGTAGTTCTTTTTCTCCCTGAGTATCTACTAGGACTGACTCGTGGAAAATTCAATCTAGTGGACTGTTGGTAACCTATCAGAGCAACCCCATAGAAACTTTGGGTATATAACAGGGCCTCTGAGAAAGCCCATGAAAGCAACTAACCAGAAGGAGAACTTGGTTCAATGCTTGGAGCCCTTTTCATTTACAGATCTTTAAATTTTCAAGTGTCGCTTTCTTGGATAAAGTCTCTAATACAGGTTGTATAGGACACAAAAATAGAATCTTATTCCTCAGGGACATTGTGGCCTAGCTGGGGTTTTCACTACTGTGCTGCATGCACTTGAGTATTTATTTTAACCCTTTGTTAACCTAATATTTATATAGAAGGAAAACTTCATCACAGTATAAATTTCTTGAAGAAAAGCATCTTTCGGCTTATTCACTGGAGTATATGAGCTCTGAGAGCCAGTGCCTAGCACAATATAGGAATTCCAAAAATATTGAACCTATTGTTGATCTTTGGTATCATTGGAGATATAGTGGGAGAATTAGATATTGTATCATGGTAGCAATGGAAATATCCATTCTTAGGTGATGCTTTAATGTTAGTATTATGAGAACACATGGATTAACCCTTCTGTAACTTAGTTATGGGGAGAACTTTCCTAACTATGGATCAAGATCTGGTAGCAGTAATATATAGGATTGATAAGTTTGATGATATCAAATAAAGAATTTTTGCAGGGCAAAAATTATCATAGATAGAGTAAAAGGCAGATAATTTGGGCAATATACTGGCTAGTTATGCTGCAGAAAGAGGGTTTATAAAGTTTTTTTCATTTTTGTGAAGTTTTTAAAAACAACCCTAAGCGCCAACAACCTATAGAACCAAAGGGCCAACAACCCTATAGAATAATGGGCTTGATATATAGATAATACACAGAAAAATAAATGTGAATGGTGCTTAATTTATGATGCTCAACCTGATACACGATCAGAGAAATGCATATTAAAACTACATTGAAAAATAATTTTTTTATTTATCAGATTGGCAAAACTTCAAAGATTTGAAATGTATGCTATTTATTGGTGGGGAAAAATTAGCCCTATAATAACATTGCTGTTAGGAATGCAAAGTGGTATATCCCCTTTCAGAGGGGAATTTGGCAATATCTAGCAAATTATACAAGTTTGCCTCTGACTCAGCAATCCCAATTCTAGGAATGGATTCCAAAGAAATACAAAATATCCAAGATTTTTCATTACAACACCATCTGTAATAGCAAAAGACTAGAAACAACCAACACATCTGCCAGGATGGGACTTACTGAATAAATCACTGTGATCTACAAATGGATTACTGTAGCTGTGTAAAAGATGAAGCATGTATATACTGATATGGAGTGACCTCTAGGATATCTGGTTAAGTGAAAAATAAAAAGAGGGTGGTGAAAAGTGTTTAGGGTATGCTAGTGTTTACCTAAGAGATTGAGGGAATGCAAATATGTATGTATGAATGTACATATTTGTTTATATTTTAAAGAAAATGATGGACAAACCATAATATTAAAAAACAAGTTTTTTTTTGGTAATAGAATGAGTGAACATGGAGAGAACCTAGACTTCTTTGAATATAGTTTGTTTTATAGATTTGACTTTGGAACCATGTAAGTATTTTACGTAATTATGAAGCAAAATTAAGTCCAAAAAGGCAGTCTCTAAAAAGTTAAAGTGAAACAAATGAACCTCTCTGTGTATCTGAGTGGTGTTATAACCACACTGAGAGGATCTATTCCAAGTGACTATAAAATACGTATTTTGAGTGTACATCATAGTGGGATATAGTCCAGGAGAAAAAAACCTGCATAGAATCTTAAACTTTTTTCAGTGATTATATTATTGGTTGTAGTTATGGATATTATTTATTCTAAGACAGGTGTTTGTGAAGAATGTGGTAAAACAAATGAGTGTTTCTGTTGGTGTCAGTAAGAGCTTGGATTTTCAAAACTTGGGAGAAAGAAGATACAGATGCAAGGTTGATGAAGTTAAGTAAAAATACCGTAGTCTTATGATGTATATTTTAAAAAATCTATATCAATATATCTATATCTGTATCTATATCTATATCTATCAATATCTGTTATATCCTGGCTGTGTCCCTGGAAAGTCCTAGAAACAAGAGCCAGTCTCTGGTAGCAATAGCTATTCCTAGGGTCAAATTTGCTGTTTTCTCACTAAAGGCCTTTGTAGAAATGGATAAGACTGTGTCTGGAGGCAGGAAATGATGACATCTTGTCATTCCAGAAAGAAGGGAAGCTATCAGAGATTGATAGGACATGTCAAAAGGACTCAAGAGCAAATTAAAAAAAAAAAAAATGTGCCCACTGAACAAAGAATTTGAGCATTAATAGCCCAGGAAATATGCTTCATTCAATCCATGAGTTCAGAATGAGAACTATTTAAAAAAACTTTTTTTTTGGTAGATTCTAGGGAGCATTTGAAACTAGTAAATAGAGGGAAAGAAATGAGCATTCATCGTAACTCTTTTGTATAAATTGTACCTCGGGGTAGCAAAGAGTTGATGCAGAGAAGATTCTCTTTGTAGAAGTATTCCAGCTAATAAATGACTCTCACCATTTTGCAACCTCTAATGATTTAATGGATCTGGGGATTGAGCTTTAATGGATGCTATATCAAATATTACACGTTTACTGATAGAGGTATCCTCTGTTGCCAATGAAGTAGGCTTGCCACAAAAATCAAACCTGAGTCTTACTGGAAATACAGAGGACAGAGAGGAAGTGGGCAAACAACTCCAAGGAGTGCAGTGAGGAAGCTCCCCACCATGGGATACTCTTGCAGGATAGATGACTCCGTGGTTTGTTTGTTTGTTTGTTTGTTTGTTAACACAACAACAATAGTTTTCAAGGAAGAGGAGGGAGAAAGGTAGAGAGGGAAACCATGGATTAAAAAAACTTGAGACATATGAACCAATTACAATGTATGAACCTTATTTGGATCCTGATTCAAATAAGCAAAATGGTAAAATGGTGAGCCAACTAGGGGAATTTGAAGGTTGAACTGTTGATAGTAAGGAATCATTGGTAAATTCTTCTTGGGTGTGATGATAGAATTTTTTAAAATATAGACTCCTTATCTTTTCAAGTTACATACTAAAATATTTACAGATGAAATGGTATAATACCTGGGATTTGATTTAAAATAATCAGGGGACTGGGGAGGGAAAGATAAAACAAGAGTAGCCATTAGTGGATACTTGTTGAAGTGGGAAATGAGTACATGGAGATTCATTATATTATTTTCTGTACTTTTGTATGTTTGATATTTACGTAAGAAAGCATTGAAAACAAAATAAAAATAAACGTCAGTGACTTGCATAGGCGCTTTGAATTTCATTCCCAGTGACGTGAAGATGCCACAAGATGTCTCCCATCTACCTATCTTGGGACTTTATGTTCTCATTTATACAGATGCTGTTGCAGCTAAATTATTCTAAATTTGTTGGTGACCCTGAAGATGATTTTAGACCTTTTATCGAATCAACCAAAGTATACTCTTCAGAGGGAAAAAGTCTTCTTTTAACCTTTTGTAGTTTTTCTAAGTCTTTGTTTTTATGAGAGTGTAATTTGGATGTAAAAGACCTAGAAGCAAGCACTGGGAAATCTGATAGGGAAGCCGAATCAGTTGGGCTTTTTATGTTGAAGCTTTTCGAAATCTTTTTTCAATCTAGCCAGTCCCTGTAAGACTTTGCAGCTGGCTGTCGGGGACCTGCTGATGACTCACTTCATTTAGGCAGGGTCAGTCCTTGATAACTTCCTTGGAAATGGCTTGGGCTGCCAGGCACAGACCACAGCCACATGATTTTTGCTTGACATCATTTCTTTTACCCACAGTGATGGGTATCACTCATCAGAGGATCTAATTTCTATTTTACTCTCAGTCTAGAAGTTTAGAAGACTTTATTTTGCCTGCTTGGATTCTTCAGTTAATCTTACAATCAGGCTGTTTTCCGATTAGTAAAACAGAAGTCTGACTCAAGGAATCCTAGATATTTATCTTACATATTTAAGAAAGAGAAAGTATATAAAAGATGAAATACAGGTAGTAAAACCTTGTTAATTTTATTCTTTCTCCATGCTGATATTTTTGGAATCTTCTTGGATACTACAAAAGGAGAAGCACTTTCAATATTGACTTGCTAGAGTGTGCCAGTGTGTGTTTTGTAAATTGAGTTTATCTAAATCCCAGTCTAGAAGAAGTAAGCCAGTTTTCTCTAGTCTTTTTCTAGAAAGTGAATTTCAAAGTAATACCACATGTTGGATGAAATACAATAGAGTTAAGATCATTATCAAGATATCTTAATGTACTTAAAAACATTATTGACAAACACAGAATTGATTCAAAAATGTGCGTACAGGAGTTTAGTATGGGGATTGTTACTTCAGTAATAACCTTTGTTTGGTGAAAGTTGGAGAACGAAAAGTTACAATTGTAATAATATTTCAATTATTAATTACCTACGTGCAAAATTTCAGTGAATAACGTGTATAGTTTTTGCAACAGTTCTTTTTTCCTATTATATGTTCGATTAGATTATTGAAATGTGATCTTATGTCTGTTGAGTCTAATAATAAAATGGTTCTGGTTTCAAAAAAATCTTAATGTACCGTAGAGTGGATTTGCAAACATAAAAAAGAAAGGATGATCATTAATTTGTGAAGATTTGAGAGAAAATTAGGACATGGGCGATTTGAAAATATTTCTTTTGTCCAGTTATAGGACTTGTATAGGTAAGTTCCTGGCAAGCTCATTTTCAATTCTTTCTTTCCTTTTGGACATATTTCTCATCTTCACTTTACCACATATCTTTAGGTACTGGCAGACATCTATTTGTGCTCATAATTCCTGGATGATGTGGCCTCGATCACTTTCTCTCTTGTTTCTCAACACAGTAATTAACATTGAGTTTCCAGAATTGTTCTCTAATTTGACTATAAGTTTGTTGAGGATGGAGCTATCTTGTCTTATATATTTTTTTCCTTTTGCAATGTCCAGTTTTGCTCAACTCCCTCTCTTTAGCCACTGTGGGTTTATCTCAAAGAATCTTTACAAGTTTTAGGAATGTTTCAAAGCCCAAGATTTTGCATTGACTGACCATTGTGGGAAAGTGAATTCAGCTTTGCATTTATTTTCATTTTTATAATACTTTGCTATAATGCCAGTCTTTTAGAGAGAAATTATTACACAACGCCTCATCCTGGGCATTGTACTATCTGCAAGCTGAAATTCGTAATTGAAATTTGGAAGATTTGGGCTTCCCTGGTGGCGCAGTGGTTGAGAGTCCGCCTGCCGATGCAGGGGACACGGGTTCGTGCCCCGGTCCGGGAAGC
>NW_006778737.1:274924-280962 GCF_000442215.2 Lipotes vexillifer | reverse complement strand
TACCCAAAAAAAAAAAAAAAAAAAAAAAAAAAATTAGGAAGATTTCTGAAGAACATGGTTCTTGTATTTATTGACAAGCTAATGCTTTATGCTGATGATTAACAAAGTTAGAGTGATTTTCCCTTAGGCACTTAAAATTGTAAAAACTCAGTGGAATGAAGTTACTTATGGCATCAATGCAATTTGACACATTTTGCCAACAGGAAGTCTTTTTTTTTTTTTTAGCATCTTTGTTGGAGTATAATTGCTTTACAATGGTGTGTTAGGTTCTGTTGTATAACAAAGTGAATCAGCTATACGCATACATATATCCCCATATCTCTTCCCTCTTGCGTCTCCCTCCCTCCCACCCTCCCTATCCCACCCCTCTAGGTGGACACAAAGCACTGAGCTGATCTCCCTGTGCTATGCGGCTGCTTCCCACTAGCTATTTTACATTTGGTAGTGTATATATGTCCATGCCACTCTCTCGCTTTGTCCCAGCTTACCCTTCTCTCTCCCCGTGTCCTCAAGTCCATTCTCTACGTATGTGTCTTTATTCCTGTCCTGCCCCTAGGTTCTTCAGAACCTTCTTTTTTTTTTTATTCCACATATATGTGTTAGCATACGGTATTTGTTTTTCTCTTTCTGACTTACTTCACTCTGTATGACAGTCTCTAGGTCCATCCACCTCACTACAAATAACTCAATTTCATTTTTTTTATGGCTGAGTAATATTACGTTGTATATATGTGCCATATTTTCTTTATCCAGTCATCTGTCAATGGACACCTAGGTTGCTTCCATGTCCTGGCTATTGTAAATAGAGCTGCAATGAACATTGTGGTACATGACTCGTTTTGAATTATGGTTTTCTCGGGGTATATGCCCAGTAGTGGGATTGCTGGGTCATATGGTAGTTCTATTTTGTGTTTTTTAAGGAACCTCCATACTGTTCTCCATAGTGGCTGTATCAATTTACATTCCCACCAGCAGTGCAAGAGTGTTCCCTTTTCTCCACACCCTCTCCAGCATTTATTGTGTGTAGATTTTTTGATGACGGCCATTCTGAGTGGTGTGAGGTGATACCTCATTGTCGTTTTGATTTGCATTTCTCTAATGATTAGTGATTGCCAACAGCAAGTCTTATATACCACTAACAGAAACAATAGTGGCATACCATCTTTATTGAACATTTACCAGGCATGAAGCCCATCTATGATGCCAAATAATCCTCATATCAATCCTATGAAGTTGATGCTACCTGATTCTGATGGACTTTCTTACTTTATAGAACTTTTATATGGGCAAAGTAACCATAGTTAGAATGGCTTTTAGTGATTATCTGTAATACATGTTGACTGAGAAACTTCAGAGTAAGTTAGATGACTTTAGGATCTCCCCATGTGTACACGCAGAACCAAAAACAGCGTCATGGAACACATTCAATAATAAAGGCAGAAACAAAGAACTGTGAAACCCTGGGAATTAATGTGCTTGTTGGGGAGGGAGTCCAGATAGGCATTAAAGCGGAGGAGACTTTCAGATGGACCCTGAGTATGAAAAGTGTTTGCTATGATGGAAAAGGTGGGGCGAAAAAGGGTGTTTGAATCGTAAGATGTAATACAGATGGTGAAAGTGTGGCCTGTAGAAGGCATAGTGAGTCAGTAACTGTGGCCGGAGTGCCATTTGGTGTGTGTGTGTGTATATGTGTGTGTGAGAGAGAGACGTGGGTGGGTAGCTGGGACTGTATAGCATAGTGATTGAGTTCATCAGTTTGGGGATCAGAGGCAAGCCTGGCTTAGAGTCCTAGGTTTGTGTCTTCCAAGCTCTGTGTCAACTGAATTTGCTCATTCATTCATTTATTTATTCAACATATACTCATTGATGTCTTCAATGAACCTGGCATTACCCTAAGTACTAGGGATGGAGCAGTGAAAAAAAACAGGCAAAAATCCCTGCTCTCAGGGAACTTTTCTAGTGTGTGTTTTTTTTCAGGAGGAAGTGTGGAGAAATCAAATATGAAAAGGACCATCTAATGGCCAGTACAGTAGATCAGATAATGATTCCAGGTGGAGGGAGGAGTGAGTGCCCAGGCCTCAGGCAGGAATGAGCTTTTATGTACACAGAGCAAAGAGAAAACCAGTGAGGCCTGAGGAGAGTGGGAGAAGGTGAACTTGGAAAGATGGGCAGAGGCCAGGCCAAGGAGGGTCTTGTTGACCACAGTAAGGAAATAAGGTTGTGTTCACAGTGCAGTGGGAAGGCACTAGAAGGATTTAAGCAAGGCAGCAGGTGATCTGATTTGCATTCCTAATAGACCACTCTGGCTGCTCTGTGGTGAATGGCCTGTACTGTGCCAGAGAGGAGGCTGAGAGGTCACTGCAGACATCCTAGTGAGGAGTGATGGTGGGCTAGAGAGCATGTGGAGGTAGAAGAGGATGGTTTTCCCATCCATTTTGGAGGGATAGTTGTCAGGATATGTGGAGGAATTGGATATGGAGGGAGAGTGTGAGGAAGGAGAGGAATCAAGGACAAATTCTGAGGTTTTAGGACTAAGTTGGATGGGCAAGTCATGTAACTCTTTGAATTCCAGAGAGCTATTCCACGGATTAAATGGGATAGGAAAAGCACATGGAATGGTAGATGAGTTCATTAAATATGCTTCGTGTTCTCTTGGGGTGTTTGGACTCAAGGTATAAAGACACAAAGCCCATAGAGTGACAGAGAAATTGAGAGAGGGCTAAAGAAAAGGTACTTAGCAGAAGCCATGCGGCAGCCGAACCCAAGAAACAGCAGAAGTCATGATGTGGAGAGAAGGGAGGGTGGTGGTAACAGTAGCAGAAGCAGTGGCAAAAGAGAGATCGAATTATAAATCCAGTGGGCGTTCTGGTGTCGCTTCTGAGCCACCTGGTCTCCTGGGATATCAGAAAGGGAATTTCTCTTCTCTCCCAGACCTGGCTGTACTGTTGCCCACAGTTTTCTGGTCCTTCTTTTGCTCCCGCCTCCCCACCACGAGCCCTCTCTACCTGGAAAAATCCAAAGTTGTCCACTCATTTAACCTGAAGGAGCCAAAATAAGATGAGTGAATTTCTTTCATGTTGGAGGGCCCATCTTTCTTATAAATGGATTTTTATTTATTTTAAAATTGTGACGTAATGCAAAAATGTATTTGTATTGTGATTTTGAAAAGTAGAATAAAAACATTTAACATGTAGAATAAATTCCTCTTCAGTCTTCTGAACACCGTGAAGTTGTATCCTCTCCCCAGGGCTAACCACCCTTATTTTGGGGGTGTACCCTTCCATATATTTTCTAAGTAGTTACATACTTATCAAATATATACATATATTGATATTGTGGGGATTTTCCAAACATAAATGAGATTATATGGGATATTAAAAACAATAACTTTACCAAAAAAATACAGTAAAAACTGTAGCTTCCTTTTTTCACTTACTGTTTCTTAGAGGTCCTTCTATGTCAGTATACACACGCCTGCCTCACTGTCAACAGTTGCCCATTACTCCACTTACCATGCTTTAGTCACTCTTTCTCCTATAGATGAACAGTTAAGTTGTTTCCAAAATTTATTTCCAAAATTTCTGTTTATTGTTGTTTCAATAAATAAATAAATTTCAAATTATTGTTTCCAATAACTCTGCTACTACAGAATTATTTTTGAGAGGTGGCCTGTGCTACCACGCAGCCTTTCACCCATTTGGGCAAAACCAAAGTGATCTTGGTGAAGTCCTTTGTCATTTGGTGGCTGTGCAGTACATCTCAGCCCTAGGGTTGGGCTGAGCTGCAGGCGGAGTCCATGGAGCTTGTGTGGATTGCAAGTCAGGCACATGTGGCAGCAATTTTCCTCTGTTGCTGCAGGGAGGAATTAGAACTGCTGGGCAGGGTAAGCCTCAAACATTGCAGTATCCTCAAGAAAAACTTGAAGTAAACTACCCTATTTATATTAACACCTAGTAAAAGAAAATATTAACTTTGCTAAATAAACTTCTAAAGAGACAGGTTTAATGAGAATTTCTGAATTAAATTTAAGGGTTTTAATTAAACATGCAAAGGATAAACAGTATCTTCGAAGTTCAGCCTTTTAAGAAGTAATAACTGTTTCTTCAGAAGGAAAAATATTTAACTGCACTGAATGCCTGGATGTTTGATCTTTGAAATTTGGAGCCTTTGTGTTTTTGAAAATTCATATAAAAACCTAAGTCATAGGGCACTCACAATTTGTGTGCGTTCTGTAGATAGGTTCGTGGAAACTCTGGTTATCTTTGAAGTAATCCACCTTTGTTTTAGAGAAGGACATTGTACTTGCTGAAAACCAGTGAGTGTTCTAACTGGTGTCATCATACTATATATATCTTGTGAATACTCTCAAAAGTAAAGACAATAATACAATGCAAATGGTTAACCTGTCTGTGCCTGTTTCAGGGAGAATGGAGGGCGGGGAAAGAGTAATGTGTGTGTTCTAGGGACTTTACAGACCTTGTCTTAGTAAATTGTTGTAGCAGTCCTGCAAAATGAGGTGCTGTCCTCATTTTTCAGTTGAGAAAACTGTGGCCCAGAGAAGTAAAGTAAATGTCCCAGAGACATACAGCTAAAAAGTAGTAGTGTAGGATTTCAACCCAGCGTTGGCCTGACTTCCCTGCTCTTTCAGCTGTGTGATTCTGGGTTTATTTTTGCTTTCCATTTTGGATTTGTCAGTACTTTGACTACCAGGAACTGAAACAAGCTTCCTTGGTGATACTTATGAAGTATCATGATTGTTAAATTCACTGGCCAGCCTTGACTCTAAAATAGACCTAAAGGTCCTGAAGGTCTTAGGTTAACTCCTAAGGTTACCAGAGGGCCTCCAAGCAAAACGGTGGACACCTGTTTACAGAGTAGTTTGCTCTTACAGGGGAGTTTGCTCTTAAATGCCAGATGTGGAGGGGTTGGATGAAATAGTTGCTAAGATTTTTGCACACGGATAACTCTCCTCAGGTATTCAGAACTGCTTGCATCATACGATACTAAATCAGATAATTCTAATGGGAATTGCTGTGGATATTCCCTCCATCACTGCCATGTACTCCAGGAACTGCTTTCTCTCCCTGTTCCCATTCTTTATTTGGACAGTTACAAAATTACAACCAAGGTGAAAACCTCCCACCTCTTCAATATTTGTATTTTGGCTTCTAATTTCAAGATTATAATTTCTTTCCTTTTTCCTTCTCTGCCTTCCTCAGTCTCTTAATTCCTTCCTTCTTTCTTTTCAATATCCTTTCCAAAGGAAAGGAAACAATCACTCTCTCCTACTTTCTACTCAGCTTGTCGCCCTCTTTCCTTCCACTGAGTCCATATAACCCAGGGGTTCCCATATCAATGTGATGGGATCCAGACAGGTGTTGTAACTCAGGGAAGCCAGCTGAGTGGAGACTGTTGTAACTAGAGAGCAGAGGCCCAATCTAAAGCTGATTCTTGCCCTCAGGAACTAGGAATCCAGTGTTGCCAGATCTTCTGACTTGAAGAGAAGCAGGAAATCCAGACTTTTTGGTGGAATCTCTGTTTTTTTAATGCTGGCAACCAATTTGAAAATTATTTTGCAATAGTGTGCAGTCAAGCAGAAGACGTGTTAGACATCACTTGGAATTTCTTAGTAAACCAAAGAAAAATTTCGAGCTTTCTTATTTTGAGGGTTATCACACAGCTTCTTCCATACTTCCCTACGTTTTGACTGAGGTGATCTTATCTTTGGTAGGTTTATTTCACACAAGTGTCATCCCCAGATCACTAGGAGGCAGTGGAGTGTTCTGTTTAAGATCCAGACTTGAGTTATCAGCTGAATCTAGGTTGAATTATAGCTCTGTTGCATAATAATTTTGTTACCTTGGATGGGTGATTGCAGCTCTGGGAGTCACCAGGAAAAGGTGACTACTAATGATCTGTCTTAATTGCTTTACAGTACAACAGATCCTTATTGAGTGCCAACTGTGTACCTACCAGACACTGAATTAGGTATTGGGGATGCCACAGTGAACAAAATCAGACATGGCTCTGGCATTCCT
>NW_006778737.1:201949-274859 GCF_000442215.2 Lipotes vexillifer | reverse complement strand
CATTCCTGGAGCTCACTGTCCAGTGCAAGAGAAAGATATTAATCAAGTAGTCTCAGTAATACAATTATAATGAGAAAAGGAGGTTAAGTGCTCTGCCCAGTGAAAGGTGATTCTAGGCTGGGCTTCCTGGAGGAAGAGATGCTTCATCTGAGATCTGAAAGATGAGTTGGAGTAAACCAGGTAAGAAAGGGATGGAATAGCGTTTCTGTCCAAAAGGCCAATGTGTACTTCCTTTCCAAGGTATTGAAATCACACTGGTTTTATTTAACCAGATTGAATAATGATCTGAACCCAAGTCAATTTTACATGGTCCCATTTTAACAAATATTTTCAAGGAGAGACAGACACAAAAGTACTGTTAATTCTCTGCAGCTCTCTAACAAAATTCCCTTTGTCAGGTGTAGTAGTAGTTAAATCAGATAGTATAGTCTAGGTTATGCTGCAGTAACAACCTCAAAATTGCAATGGCTTAAGGAACAGATCGACAAATTATGACCTGTAGGCCAGATCTTGTATATGCCTGCTTTGGTAAATCAATTTTTACTGGAATACAGCCACGCACATTCATTTACATATTGTCTATGGCTGCTTTCCCACTACAATGGAAGAATTGATTAGTAGTGAAAGGGGCTATACAGCCTACAAAGCCAAAAATATTTACTACCTGGCTCTTTACCAAAGAAAAAAAATGACCAATCCCTGTTCAACGGTATTGGTGGGAGCTTCTTTAATGGGAAACTGGAAATTATACTGCCTACACATGGGGCTGTGTAAAGGAACACATTTGTTCACGGAAAGGACCTAGCTTGGTGTGTGGCATGTCATATACTGCTTCTGCTATTTGTTATTGTTCTTAATACTATCTTTTTGTTTTTTTTCTCTTAGAAACCCCTGCTCTAATTGCTAAGCCTCGTGTATGTTATATCAGTATTATTACTGCCCCTACTAACAGTAACGCTTTACATTTAGTGCTCATCTATGGTGTTTAAGGTCTTGTGCTGGGAACTTTGTGTGTCATCATCTTGAACTCTTACAGTGGTCCTGTGAAGGAGAAGTATCCCCATTTTATAGACCCTGCTCTTATTAGTAACAAACACTACCATTGACTGAGCATTTACTCTGCCCAAACATGGTGCTCACATAAGTACTAGGTCCTTATAAAACCATCCCATTTTACAGACGAGGAAGCTGATACCTAGAGCAGTGAGTAACTTGCTAGGCTCTCAAGTGGTAGAGCTGAGATTCTAACTGCAGCCCTTCTAACACCAAAACCTTGAACGTACTTTCCATTACTGTACCGTCCCACGTCCCATGAGTAATCAGGGTAGAGTGGTTAAAATGACAGCTTCGGTCACCTCTTGGCCACGCTGGCCCATTCCTTGTCCCGGGGGCAGCTTCTCTGTTGCATTTCCTCTGCTCAGAATAGTCTTGCCTTTTCCTTCCCAATGTGTACAGTCTGCTCATCTCCGAACCCCTTTGTCTTAGAGAGGCTTGTTCTCATTGCTTTTGTGACCTCTCCTTCCTCTGACCTAGGTTGAGCTTTTGGATTGCTCATTAGGTGCTAAAGTGACAAAACCGAGTAGACTAGGATGAGCCCCTTGCAGAGCAGGCACTCACTTAGGGTGTTTTTCCGGTAGATTTAGTGAGTTACACCTATCATTTCTCTTCCTCCTTTTTTTTTTTTTTTGAATAGCTTACTGAGCACTTTATATGTGGCAGTCTTCATGCTGCACACATCATGCCATTTTCATAGCACCCCTGTGAGGGGGTCCTCTTATTAACCTGATTTACAGGTGCAGAAACTGAGGCTGGCCCAAGGTCTCATGACTAGGCAGGGAATATCCAATAAGGACGAAGATGTCCATTGGACGGACCAGTTGTCTTGTCTTAGCAGCAACTTGTATGGAATGGAGGCCAAGTGGTTCCCCTCTAAGGATTATTTCAAGTTCATATTGACATGGAGAATCCAGGCAATGGCTCACTACCAAATAAGTGACAAAGCACAATGGATGAATTTATGATTTTCAAACATAACTAGAATTATTCATTCAGTTTCTCAGGTATTAAGCACTCACTATCCACTGTGAGTGAGCACTGAGCTGAGCATAGTGAGAGCGTCTGCAAATGCCTGAGGCAGTCTTACCCTTCTAGGCAGTATGTAGCCCTGGAGCAGGCGGCATCAGCTATTAAGAGCTCAGGCTTTGTGTCTGGGGACTCAAGTTCCAGTCCAGGCTCTGTCACTTGACTAATATTGGCATCTTGGGCAATTTGCCTAACTTTTCAGAACTTTAGTTTTCCTAACTGTAAAACAGGATGATGGGAATACCTGCCTTCAAGGGTTAGCGTAAGCATCCACAGATAAGATGCAGGTAAAACATTTAGCACAGTGCCTGTCATATACAGACCACTCAATAATGTCTTAACTATTAATAGATGTAATCTATAGTAGAGAGAAACATGGTCCCCAGGAAAGTACAAACAGGCCAACATGAAAGAGGTATTGGAGAGGAGAACAATAGTTCCTTCAGGCTATAGGGGGTGTTGGGAAGGCTCCACTGTGGAGGCAAACTGGAACTTGAGGGATAATAGAATGCTGATGAGCAAAATGACCAGGAGAGGGAATGGCATTCCAGGCTGAGGAAACAGTGTGAGCGAAAACATGGGCAACAAGAGAGTCGCGGGGAATGTTCAGGGAATTCTTCGTGGGGTTGGGTGGCTGGAAAGGGGAGGGCAAATGGAAAGATGTGGAGAGTCTGACTTTATGAATATTGAAAAAAGTATTTCTGGAACACATGACTGCGAGTATGTGGTGGTATCCCAATGAATGTGCAACTGTTCTTTCTGTGGATGCCTGCCATTCCTGGAGGCTGCAAAGTGATCCCCTTCTCCTGCAGGAAGATATAAAGGCTTGCTATTGTGCTCTCAAGACATTAGTGCCTTGACTCCACATTACTGGCAGGACAGGTTGTCCCTCCCAGGTTCAATATTAGAGATACATCTGCTCTTACAACTTGTAATTCCATGGCAGAAAACAGGTCCTTGATCATAAATGTTCTCCTTGATCATAAAGCCAGGCTCCTGGGCCACACTTACTTAGGTGAAGGTAAAATAGAGTGAAGCATGGCTTTCTTATTATTTTAAAATGTAGATTTTATTTTTTTCAGGTCTGGTGAGGCCAACAGATCAGAAGACTGACTGCCATTGAAAAGATAGTTTGTACTCACAGTTCCCAAGAGGAGGGGATATGGCATACCATGGCGGGGCCATGCAAGGAAGCATTAGAGCTGGTCAGGAAGTAGAGGGAGGGAGGGGATAACATGGGCAAGAGCCTTTATTGTGGTTTCCACGGGAAGGAATGGTTGAGGCAGGGTAAGCACGTTTAGGATTGGCTAGTTTGAATAATTTCAGCAGGCTCTGGAGCGTATGGGCTGTCCCTAGTTTTCTGGTACCTGGCCTTTGGGTGATAGCAGCCCAGAGCGTGAGATTCCGATGTAGGCCGTGGTGGGGGTGTGCGCTCTGGATTGATTGGTTTGCATATGAAAGGCATACCTATAGGTGAGCCCTTTACTATCTCTGGGAATTGGCCAGCCCTGGGAGAGGAAGTCTCTTCGGGGTCAGCAAGGCTACACATGTCAAAGCATCATAATACAGAAAATAAAAAGGCATGATTAATATAGTTATGTCCTTGATTATGCAAGGAAACTGTGTGCTTCAGGAATTTGCAGAAATTCTGATATTTCTAATACATACACACATACATACAGACACACACACACACACACACACACACACACACACACACATACATCACACCACTGCAAAGCATGTAGAGCTTCAGTAGGTGGGTGTTACATCACAGAGGCCTGCTACACGAAGGCATCTTTTTACCTGCTTGCTCAACACCAGGGATGAGGCTTTCTTACGGCTAGAGGAGACTGGCGGACCGAAACACCATGAAATCACCCAATTCATCTTTTCAACATTACTCACGTGACTGCTTTCATAGAAGCTTTTCAGAGTAATGTTCTCAACTTCATTCCTTCATTCATAATCACCTTTTCCTAAATGCACCCCTTCTTCCTATATTCAAGAAGTTAAGAAAGAAAACTTGTATTCACACAAGACACTAGTACAGCAGCTGATGTCTCCTATGAACTGGAGCTTGTATGGTGGGCCCTGTCAAGTCGTTTAATTCTCATAAAGGATATTAACACCCTCATCTAGAAGATGGAGAGACATATTTTTGGAATTGCTCCGTAACTTGTTCAGGGTTTTATACACGAGAGCCAGAGAAGCTTTTCCTGATTTTTCATATTGCCTCTTTGGGGACCACTTCCCTAAAAGAACAAATGGTTTTGGTCTGTTTTTCCTGCCCAGGTAGCTAATATCTCTGATGATGGGCCTTTATCAGATACTGCTCAGGTTTATTTGTTAGGTCATGTTTGCAGGAATCTTAGAATTTTGCAGTCAGAGGAGTGGCATGTTGACCTTCTAGTGGAAATGGGAAATTTAGTTTCTCTCCTCCCCTTCCCGCCCCAAATCTTTAACATGTATTATCCTTATCATGCTAGAGTACTTTGTAACCATCCCTCCTGGTTTTCTTTATAATGTATGTAGTTAGCTAAATGCATGAACTCTGCTTTCCAGTTTATCGCAGAACTTACATATTTCAAATTGTGATTTGAAAACTCCAGGATCATCTTTTAGTAATAACAACCATCCAGAACTAAATTGTTTAACGTGATAGTCTCCTGAGAGACTAAAGAGGAATTGATAGCTTCTCTAACAGCAGTTGTGAGAGGAAGTCTCTTCGGGGTCAGCAAGGCTACACATGTCAAAGCATCATAATACAGAAAATAAAAAGGCATGATTAATATAGTTATGTCCTTGATTATGCAAGGAAACTGTGTGCTTCAGGAATTTGCAGAAATTCTGATATTTCTAATACATACACACATACATACACACACACACACACACACACACACACACACACACACACACATACATCACACCACTGCAAAGCATGTAGAGCTTCAGTAGGTGGGTGTTACATCACAGAGGCCTGCTACACGAAGGCATCTTTTTACCTGCTTGCTCAACACCAGGGATGAGGCTTTCTTACGGCTAGAGGAGACTGGCGGACCGAAACACCATGAAATCACCCAATTCATCTTTTCAACATTACTCACGTGACTGCTTTCATAGAAGCTTTTCAGAGTAATGTTCTCAACTTCATTCCTTCATTCATAATCACCTTTTCCTAAATGCACCCCTTCTTCCTATATTCAAGAAGTTAAGAAAGAAAACTTGTATTCACACAAGACACTAGTACAGCAGCTGATGTCTCCTATGAACTGGAGCTTGTATGGTGGGCCCTGTCAAGTCGTTTAATTCTCATAAAGGATATTAACACCCTCATCTAGAAGATGGAGAGACATATTTTTGGAATTGCTCCGTAACTTGTTCAGGGTTTTATACACGAGAGCCAGAGAAGCTTTTCCTGATTTTTCATATTGCCTCTTTGGGGACCACTTCCCTAAAAGAACAAATGGTTTTGGTCTGTTTTTCCTGCCCAGGTAGCTAATATCTCTGATGATGGGCCTTTATCAGATACTGCTCAGGTTTATTTGTTAGGTCATGTTTGCAGGAATCTTAGAATTTTGCAGTCAGAGGAGTGGCATGTTGACCTTCTAGTGGAAATGGGAAATTTAGTTTCTCTCCTCCCCTTCCCGCCCCAAATCTTTAACATGTATTATCCTTATCATGCTAGAGTACTTTGTAACCATCCCTCCTGGTTTTCTTTATAATGTATGTAGTTAGCTAAATGCATGAACTCTGCTTTCCAGTTTATCGCAGAACTTACATATTTCAAATTGTGATTTGAAAACTCCAGGATCATCTTTTAGTAATAACAACCATCCAGAACTAAATTGTTTAACGTGATAGTCTCCTGAGAGACTAAAGAGGAATTGATAGCTTCTCTAACAGCAGTTGTGTGCGTGTGTGTGTGCGCGCGTGTGTGTGTGGGTGAGTGTGTGTGTGTGTGTGTGTGTGTGTGTGATTCTCTCATTCAAGGCTTTTTACTCTTTGCTAATATGCTATTGCCCAGGATTACTTAATTAAACATGACTTAAAAGTTTGCATTATACTTTAAAGTAGTGACAGAAATTGCTTAACATGATCTTGGTTATATGCTGCCTTTGGAATGGCAAGAAAGCAGAGTCAAGAAAATACATTCACTCTGTTAAATCTTTATTTATTTTCTAAGGAGTGAGAGAACATTTTTATCCAAGTGGTGAGAACCTCCTGGAGTTGATTGACTTAAATTAGCTTGATTGCTTTTTATCAATCGCAGCTGCACTGTTTAGCATAAAAATGCAAAACATCTAAAAAGCATTTGCCTTGCAGCATACTAGAAAGATGTTTTTAGTTAGTTTTAAGATGTTTCAAATTTTTATTCTGCACAGATTCTCTGAGAATGTATCCAGAACATATCTAGTTACAGAGAATTAGTACAGATATTGTAAACTTTGAGAAAATGAATTAAAGAAAATATGCTGTTTTATGAATTACATATTTAGAATTTGGGCTTTTTAGCTTTTAAATGTCTCTCGTAAGTTAAACAGTTCAGCAATATTTGTTGCAGTGGCCAAGCCAAGCAAACCGCTGCTAAACATTAAAAAACAGTCATTGGAACTTTTCACATAATGAGCCATTTGGCCTTTCTTGTGGAGCTGTGACATGGTTCAGTGGAAACTGGCTGTTGTAAAGTTAGGTAAAACCAGCTTTGTCTTGAAATCCTATGAATGAATTTCAAAGCATCATCTTTGTTTTCTCCCTAGCTTAGATAGTTTAATGATGGGCATGGCTGACTTAACTGAATGTCTTCTTGTGTGGGTGCTCCTGGGAGTGGTCCACTCTGGAAGGCACTCTCGTTCTCTTTCTGAATCAACTGCTGTTTTTCTGATTCCCCCCTGTTTGGCAGAGTTTTGCTCTTTGGTGCTTTTGGACACTATCAGCATCAAAATCAGAAGAAGGCACACTCTCAGAGGTGCGAGGTGAGAGGGAGGGAGAGGGAGAGAGAGAAAGGAGAGCAGACTGGTTGCTTGTCTTCTTATTTTTGTCAAAAATCACCTACTAGTCTTGGTTGATAGAAAGTGAATCTCTTGCAGACCCTAGGACTGAAGACAGGACTCGAGTTCATAGAACAGAGCTTCCTGGACACACCAGGGGCATGTTCCTTCAGCATGGGCTTTGGGTGGCAATTCATGCATGTAAGACAGATTTTCCCTTTAAATCTGTTTTTTGAATGGAGTACCAACATTTCTTTGCTGGACGTTATAGAAGTCCTGTGTGTGAGAATGGCACATACCTATCGTTACTTGGCCGGTTTTTCTTCTTTTAAAGGGTGTGAAGAGTCATGCTCTTGGGTCTGTAATGCTTGGGCCATGTGCCCTCAGTTAGAGAGAAAATTGGAGTCCTTGAGACCTTGTCAGGCTGTGGGCTTTCCCCTGCCTTTGTGAAAGCAACTGCTTGGTAGTGATCAGTTCAACAATCAAAAGAGGCACAGGAATTCCATATGAACAGGTGGGGACCCTAATAAGAGCAGGTGTATGTCCTGGACTCCAGAGGTAAACTTGGCAGATATGGGATTAACCAGTTCAAAGGCTTTTTCCACAGCTTTTCATTCTGGGTAAGTCTCTGTTATCCATTTAGATTTGTAGAATCAAATAAGCCACATCATTCTGGGGAAATTTTTGAAAAATTCTTACCTGTTTCAATATTGCCTACAGGGTACTTTACAAAAATCCTTCTTCCCCCCACTTTTAATGTGTTATTAATATGCTCTAATGATATTATTGGTGTTTAAATCATTCACAATTTTAACATTATGATAGAATTTTAAAAGTTGTTTCCATATTCCCTTCTCATCTGTTATGCTGTGTTCACATTATTTGTCATATAATTGCTTTTGTAATATACCTAAAATTTAGGGTTTTGAGTTTTTAAATTTAACATAATGTTATTAAAAGTGTGCCTATGTGATTATAAGCCTCCTGATTTTTATTGTTAATCTCATTGAGTGCTCTGATTTCCCCAGCCACACTGCTACTTTTCGTCACTGCAGTTGTTTATAAAAATTTTCACTGGTTATAGGTACTATTTCAGTGTGGATGTCTTTGAATATTTGGCTTGCTGGATCAAAAGAATGTAACAGTTTTTATGGCATTTTGTGTGCACTTCTGAATTGCTTTTTGTAAATAAACCAAGTATAATGCCTCAGCAAAAGGCTGATAAAACATTCCCCGCAATCTTGCCAGTACTGGGTCTTTTGGTGTTAAAATGTTCAGCATAGCATTATTACACTCTGTATGACTTTAAGGGTTAAAAGTGTTTACTGGGTTTATTTTCTCCATGAGTCTCACGTGGTGGATTCTTACTTAGTATAATTATACATTAGAGATATTAACTCTCTTAGTTGATGCAAATATTTACTCCATTTTATTGCTTGCCTTTTAAATTTTGGTTTTGTGAGTTTTCATCAAGTTTTTGGCTAATGTAGTTGAATCTGTCAAGCATTTTTGTCATCACTTTTTTGGTTCTCCAAAGATCAATTTATTTAAATGGTTTTTCTTCATTGTTCAGTCTTGATTCAGTCTTCATCTTATTTCCCATATAAAATTGGTGTTCTTTTGGGAAGCTGCTTTCCTCTCAGCCTGATTGTTTGTGCTATATCTTGCATCAAGCTCCCCTGCTTTGTGTTCTAGATAGGGAGACTGCTACCCTAAATCCAAAATGGATTTTTCAGAATGATATTTGATATGCTTATCTGATTCTTTCCCCCCATTTTGTTGCTAGCACTATTCTCTCTTTTATTTCTAAAAGGAATCATCTATGAGGTGCACTCAATGTGCAAATTAACTGGGGACAAATTGATTAAATTAAATAATTAAATTAAGTGAATAATATATTTTGTCAGGTATTTCTCTAATTTTAGTGTCTTTTATGACCCTTATTAAGTTTATTCATATGTACTTTATCTTTTGTAATGTTATGAAATATATATATTTACATGAAGTGAATATATGTGTATTTGTATTCAGACCACTTCTTTATTCTAAGAATTATGAAAAATTATTGGTCCTTTCAATTTTCGTACTATAACGTTAAGGCAAATAGTAATGTTTTTATCCCTTTAGTGTCACTATTTATTTTTTGAAAAACTTTTTGTTGGTTCTTATGCAATAGGCAAACTTCAAAACAGTATTAAGTCTTTGTTTCTACTGTCTGTAGGAATGCCTAAAGAGTTTCTCCAGTCATGGCACTGTGTTTCTTTGCTATGGTGATACTTTTCCTAATGTTGAGAGAGCTTCTGTTTCCCTTTAAAAATGTTATGGGAATGAAAGTTGTGTTTTATTAAATGATGTTTTAATATCCATTAAAATTCTCATCGGTTTTTCTTACTTTGCTTATTGATATGGTGTTTCTATTAACAAAAGTTCTTATGCTGAAGGATCCCAGGTGAAAGCCTATTTGTTGTGGTGTGATCTTTAAAGTATTTTAAGTACTATATGCTAGTTTCATTTAGGACTTTTGTATCTATCTTAATAAGGAATACATACACAGAGCTAGATAGGTTTTAAGATCAGAATCATATTTTTCTTGGTAGTGTAAATTAACATTTTTTCCCTATGTTCTTGAGTAGTTTATTTAATCTGGAAATTATTTGTTCCTTGAAAGTTTGAAAAAATTCACCAGTTGCTGTCTCAGAAGGACGAACTATCAATTTTGGTATTTCTCTTCGGGTGGGATCACATCTCAAGTTTCTCTCTTACTTTGTTAGAATGAGAAGTTTAGACAATTACTTCTTGAGTAAGTATTTAATTTTTCCCAGTTGATTATATTTTATTTAGGTTATATATTTTTTTGGTATTGTTAAAAAATCAGAAAGGTGGCTTTGGTGATGGGGAGAAGTTTCCCAGTCCTTTAGCCCTGGTGGCTGCCTGCATATTTTTAGGGTGAAAGCACAGTATCAGTGGTGGACAGGATCCTTGAGATCCCTTCATTTCTCAGATGGTGAAGCTGAAGGATAGATAGGTCATGTGGCTTGGCCAGAACAAATCAGCAGGTGTGCATCCTGGAACTAGTACCTAAAGCCCCTTAGTCTTTATCTAGGCATTTTTCTATTATACCCTATTGTCTTTCGTGAACTGAGAGGGTACAGAGTTGGATTTAGGGCTACCAAAATGCGGGGAGAGTGAATCTGGATTCCCATGTCCTTGAGAGTTTAACCTCTGAGTCTGAGATTACTGTATCAAGCTTGAGGATTTACAGTTCATTTAAAAGAAGGGTTGGGAAGTTTAATGGACTGCATAAGTAACTGGAACCCATTTCAAATTAGTTTAAGCAAAAAGGGGGATCTAGTGATTTGTACAATTGAGGATTTCAGGATTGCATTGACTTCAGGCATAGCTGGATCCAGGGATTCAAACATTCTCATTGCACTTCTTTCATTTTTTCCCTGCAGCTTCTTGGCCTTTGTTTCTTTTTTGGTTATATTCTGTAAGAAGTTAGGGCCGTCAGCCAACCCAGAATCATATCCTCCCATCTTTGCAACCTCAACAGACTAAAACAGGTTTCCCTATTAGGTTCATTGGATGATTCTAAGAAGGACTGTAATTGGCTGGGCTTAAACAATCACCTGATTATCTCTGATCTAATCATGATGGTGATTAGGTCACAGTCAATGAAATACTTCCAGCAGCCAAAGTAATTGAAAAGTAATCTTTTCCTATATATCATAAAGAATATTACAAGCTTTCCAGTTTATAAACAATAGCAGCAATCCTCGCATTTTGCAAGGATACCCAGGGCGACTGGTACTCTATCCTTGTTACCCTCTGACCTCAGTGACTTCTCTCTCTCCCTCTCTCTGCCCTTTCAGCCCTTTTTTTAAAAACAAACAAACAAACAAAAAAAAACCATGGACCTAATCTCTGGGGCTGTTTTTATGTTCCGTCCATTTTGCATTGTCTCTGGAGTCCAGGAGAGCCCCAGAGACAACCCAGAGTAAAAGGCTGCTCCCCCTTCAATGCTGGGACAAGGGGAGAGGAAGTGAAACATTTTGTCCAAGTGAAAAATTAATAATTTTGGTTCCTTCTTCCCAGTTGTAGACCTCCACAAAAGAGAGATCTAATATATAATTGGATTATTCTGGTTACAGGTAAACACCTCTCTTTTCTCCTCTTTCCATAGGGGCCAGTGTAATTTTCCTGTGCATCTGGAGGTACTGCCAAAGTTTTTTGTTTGTTTGTTTGTTTTTGTGGTACGCGGGCCTCTCACTGCCGTGGCCTCTCCCGCCGCGGAGCACAGGCCCCAGACGCGCAGGCTCAGTGACCATGGCCCACGGGCCCAGCCGCTCCGCGGCACGTGGGATCCTCCCGGACCTGGGCATGAGCCCGCGTCCCCTGCATCGGCAGGTGGACACCCAACCACTGCGCCACCAGGGAAGCCCGTTTGTGTTCATTTTGATTCCTCCTAAGGAACCTTCCATCTAGAGAACAGGCCCTTCTCAAGGGTCCTACCCACCCCTAGTGCTGAAGGGGCCCTACTTTCTTAAGAAGCTGGTGCCCATAGAGATTTTAGTTAAATTAATATACAGTTTGGAATTGTATAAAGGAATTTTGAAAAGTTCTCTTAGTGAGCTGAAATCATGTCTTTTAAGTTTGTTTCTGTACCAGAAACATCCAGTCCTGAATTGTATGTTCTTTCTAAAATCACATGCCAGCTTTAGATCATTTCGCCAATTCTCTTTGACTTTGAGGTTGTATTTTAAGAACAAGGACTGCTTGTGTCTGATTGACCCTGATATTCCTTTATATTGTGAGTCCAGCAGTTCAGCAGTCATGTTAAAATGCCTACTTAGCTTGGGTTTCAACTGCTCTTTTGCTAGTACATCTGTCAGTCAGAAGGATGTGAGGACATCCTCTTGGATCTTCCTAGAACTGGTCCACTGTTCCTCATTGCCACTAAGAGCTGTCTGGATTGTTGCAGTTGCCTCCTAAGTGGTCTTCCTTCTGCTCCCAGTGCCTCCGCAGAGTGAGCCTGTTAACATGTTAGTCCAGTCCTCTCTCTCCTCTGCTCAGAACCCTCCAGGGGCTCCTCATTTCACCCAAAGTCCTCACAGTGACATCAGGCTTACGTGATCTCTCTTCACTCCTGCCCTCACCCCATTACTTCATGACTTTGTCTCCTAGCCCATGTCCCCTTGCTCACTCCACTCGAACCACAGTGGCCTCCTGGCTGTTATTCCAACCTGCCATACCTGTGCCCACTCTTGGTTTTTTGTACTGGTTCCCTCTCCCTGGAGCACGTGTCCTCTGACTCACCACATTGCTGACTCTCTTCACCTCATTTACCTTCTAAGTGAGGTCTACACTGGCCACCCTGTTTAAAATTGCAGCCCCGTCCAACTGCAGGATTCCCTTTGCCCTCCTCTATATAATTTTCTAACATTCTATAATTTTAATTATTTTCTGTGTTTACCATTTATTGTCTTTCTCCTGTCCTCTTCCCTCCTCCTATTAAGCTGAAAGCGTTTTGTTCACTAATACTCCTAAGATCTGGAAAACAGTAGAACACGGTTGTACTCTATGAATATTTTAAAATAAGTGGATGGAACTCTGTAGGGATGTTTTAAGATATGCTGCGGCTGGATTCTTAAGCTTTGGTTCAAAATCCCAGGCAGGTCCTAAAATATAACTCAGAAAACCCCCCAAATCTAGGATCTCATATGACCCAGTCCTGTCACATTCAAAGACACATAGCCAATAACTACAGTAATTAAAAAGTAATTCTATTCTGTTGAACTCCCTAAAATATCACCAGCTAAGTTTATTACAACTTATTTCAGTGAGGGAGAATGCCACCTTGACAAAGCCTTTGCAGTTTCTCAGAAGGGGAAATTAGAATATTTATAGGGCTTTGAGGTTTAGGTTTACAGTAGTTTAAGATGGGTCTTTCAGGCAGTACTAATTGGAATTAGCCAAAGTTTGTGATATAATAATTTAGGGTTGATGGACACGACAAAGTGAGGGTCTTGAAGAGAGTCTTGATAGATAACTGTGGTGGACAAGAGGATGGTTTGACTAGGTGAATAGATTTTTTTTTAAACATCTTTATTGGGGTAAAGTTGCTTTACAATGGTGTGTTAGTTTCTGCTTTATAACAAAGTGAATCAGCTATACATACACATATATCCCCATATCTCCACCCTTTTGCGTCTCCCTCCCACCCTCCCTATCCCACTCCTCTAGGTGGTCACAAAGCACCGAGCTGATCTCCCTGTGCTATGTGGCTGCTTCCCACTAGCTATCTATTTTACATTTGGTAGTGTATATATGTCCATGCCACTCTCTCACTTTGTCCCAGCTTACCCTTCGGTGAATAGATTTTTATCCATAATAAATTGATCAATGGGAATTTCTTGAAGCTAAAAGTGAATTTATTTATTGGTTTCCAGCCTTGTCTTTTTTTTGAAAAGATTTCTTGGAACAAACAACTAGGATGTTGACATGGTGGTCTACAGTCATATTGAAGTTATAGTGACAAAGGTGGACTCAATTCTCAGTTCTTGTGTCTCATTAAAGGAAATGCACTTCATTCATTCATCAGTTTACTGATTTATCTGAAAAATACATATTGATTTCCTGTTTTTCTAGACTTTAAAAAATTATTTAAAAAATTTAATGCAATTTTTAAAGTTTACTTTCCTTTAAAATAACTATATAGTTATTACAAAATATTGGCTATATTCCCCATGTTGTACAATACATCCTTGACCCTATCTTACCCCAGTAGTTTGTGTCTCCCGCCGCTCCACCCTATGTGGTCCCTCCTCCCCCCCACTGGTAACTACTAGTTTGTTTTATGTGTCTGTGAGTCTGCTTCATTTTTGTTGTGTTCACTACTTTGTTGTATTTTTTAAATTCCACATATACGTGATATCATACAGTGAGTCGACACCAGGCTAGTAGTGCAGCAGAGCTTCCCATCAGCCATTCTTTCTTTTTATCTCAGGTTCCTTCTTTAACACTCAGCTATTCTTCATCTTCTCCCCTCTTTTAAATCCCTGCAAACTCCTTTTGTTACCAAGGTCATACAGCATTTTGGTTTTTTGTTATTTTTGTTTTTTTTTAATTTTTATTCATTCATTCATTCATTTATGGCTGTGTTGGGTCTTGGTTGCTGGGCACAGGCTTTCCCTAGTTGTGGCGAACAGGGGCTACTCTTTGTTGCGGTGCATGGGTTTCTCATTGTGGTGGCTTCTCTTGTTGAGGAGCATGGGCTCTAGGTGCACGGGCTTCAGTAGTTGTGGCACGTGGGCTCAGTAGTTGTGGCTCGCGGGCTCTAGAGTGCAGGCTCAGTAGTTGTGGCACATGGGCTTAGTTGCTCCGCGGCATGTGGGATCTTCCGGGACCAGGGCTCGAACCTGTGGCCCCTGCATTCGCAGGCAGATTCTTAACCACTGTGCCACCAGGGAAGTCCCATACAGTATTTTGGAATCTCTCCCTCTCTCTCCTCCTGTCCCTTTAAAAACTGTATATAGATAAATAGATATAGATTGACTTTCAGTTTTTCTTAGCTTATTCCAGAGTTTCTCAACCTTGGAACTATTGACATTTTGAGCTGGATAATTCCCTGGACTTCCCTGGATGCTATCTACTAGATGTTAGTCACACCCCTTTATATCCCAATTGTGACAATCAAAAATGTCCCCAGACATTGTCAAATGTTCCAAGGGAGGCAGGATTGCCCTCTCTAGGTTAGAAATGCTAGCTTAGTCCCTTGCTTGGATTTTGTACAACAAAGGCGAGCCTGAGAGCTGACCCAGCAAGTGAAAATTCATCCCTCCTAGAAAGAGGATGGAAGGTTGTGGCTATGCACACAGTAATACTTTGGCCCTAGCACATCCTTGCTGAGTTCTCCTTCTCAAGAGCGTATCTGATCATGTCACTTCCCATTGCCATCAGGATAGAAGCCAGAATCCACAACATGGTTCAGTTCATCTTTCTTATCTCTCACTGCCCCCCGCCCCATCACTGGTAGTTTGATAGGGTTTGCATTGAATCTGTATATTGTTTTGGGTGGTATAATCATTTTCACAATATTGATTCTTCCAATCCAAGGACATGGTATATCTCTCCATCTGTTTGTGTCATCTTTTTTCTCTTTCATCAGTATCTTACAGATTTCTGAGTACAGGTCTTTTGCCTCCTTAGGTAGGTTTATTCCTAGGTATTTTATTCTTTTTGATTTGATGGCAAATGGGAGTGTTTCCTTGATTTCTCTTTGTGACCTTTCATCGTTAGAAAGAGATTTCTGTGTAGGTTCCCCACCAGTAGCTTTATCTCCTGCTTAAAGGTTTGAGGTGTTTTCTATCTGAAATGATTGTCTCCCTTTCACTGACCTCTGTCCCTTCAGTCTCAGCTTCAGTGTCTCCTCCTTGAGGCAACTCTCCCTAATTCATCCTAGACTAAAGTAGGTGCTCTAAGCCTAAGTTAGTAGCACTCTCTACCTTCTCTGTCATAACAGGTAGCCAGACTTTATTGGGATTGGTTATTTAACTGTCTTTCTTACTAGTTTATCATTCCAGTGAAAAAGATAGGACTATCTCACACACCATTGTTTGTTTCCTCAGAGCTCAAAGTAGAGCCTGGAACTTGGTCAATGTTGACAAAAAAGTTGTTAAATAAATTTTTGAAAATAGTGCTCATATACCAATTTGGTGGATAATACATATGTTTTTGATAATTTTTCAGTTGGCGTCCAAAAGATAAAACCAACTACTTATCAGAATTGATGGGTTAATTGGAAGAAATTTAGCTTAATTTCTGCCCTTCTCCCCAACCTTTTAGGAGTTCAGAATATCAACTTATCAATAGAAAGGACACAAAATTGCATATTATTCTTTGTCTTATTATAAATTCAGAGTAAATCTTTTCTTAGGAAAACATAACATTGTTAACAAGCTGTCTATGTTCTTTTAAATGAAGTGATCTTAACTTACTCCTCATTCTTTAACTCCATAATGTTTAGCAGAAGTTTTACAAGCTGGAAACCCACAAGGTGAATCCAATCCACAGATTTAGTTTAATGGACTCATCCAGTGTTCTTTTTTTTTTTTTTTTCTTAAAGAAATTTTAAAAAGGTGCTAGAAATAAAAATATCAGGACGTGTCACATAATAATGTAGATTTGTAGTTTCTCTTAAATAAGGGGAAGCTCTGCAGCACTGGCATGCTTCCGTCTTGGCAACCTTGCCCAGGGGCTGAGACAGTCGCTGCCCCTTGGGGTGAGATGTGTTTTCCCCAGTTCACCCAGTCCCCACCCAGCCAGAGTTACTCTTTAGTGTCATTGGCTTGACCTCCTTGGCATTTAATTTGCGACTCCAGTCTGCTTTGTAAGTGAAATTAAGGGAGGGAAAGGTTAGCCAGTGAACAGTTGAATAAAATATGAGTGTAAGAACATCCAGGTGACAAGGATCTGGTAACGATTGTTATTGAAAGTGCCTGCCCTGTTTTACTGGATTTGAAGTTTAATTCCGAAAGGAAGCCCAAGCAAACTCCATTTTTATGCTCCCAAAACCAGCACAGGTTGCAGAGGATGAGGGGAAGCTGGGATGTTTCTTGGCCAAGACATGTATAGCCTACTTTCCCCAGCTCAGAAGGTCTCAGCACAAACATCTTGACCCTCTCCCCTGAGGCTTAGAGCACCCCAATTTCCTCTTGCTGAGTGGAGTATTTCCAACTTAGTACATTTTCTTCTCTAATGAATGACTTCCTCCCCTACATTACTGGGACACTGAAACTATAAGGGCTTCTCCGGGCCCTGATGTGGGAGGCAGAAAGGCTGAGTTGTTGAATCCCGTTTGTCACCTAAGTCCTCCAGATCCCTAGTGTCCAGGCTATTCTGATGCGCAGATAAGGCTCAGTTCTGACTCCTAGTGGATGTGGGGTCATGCGCTAAGTCCTTCACTTTCCTAAGGCTCACTTTTTTTCTCTGAAAACAGGAGTGATACTCTCTGCTTCATCATCATACCCTTAGGCTGGCACGTAGTAGTTAAGGCATTCAATAATTAGCAGTAGTTTTGTTATTATTACAATGTTGTTGTTTTAAAGAGGGACTGAAATGAGCCCCTCAAAAATCACATGGGAATAGTGAAGGCATATATATGAATAATGTGAACTCTTTGAAGGAAAACCGTTGCTCTCTTTTGTTAAATTACAATATTGTTATTGTCCAATGTGTAAATGCTCTTATCTTCATTGGTGACATAAAGCAGCTCTTGTGGTGTTTGTTTTCCTGAGGTATGAAAAGGATTATGGAGGGGCAGTCTGGAGGCCTACATGGCCACAGCTCAAAGAGTGCAGGTTCTGTCCACTCATCTCCAATCACAGCAGAGAACGGCTGCTTTTCAGAGCAGGCATCATCCTGTCCAATGAAATGGATATCTTTATTTTCATAGTCTTTACAGAGATTAGAAAGAGCAGAGTTTCACTCATCTTTGCCTGGAAGATAACTTTGCATTCAGGACTGTACCAAGAAGAGAAAAACAGAGGAGGATTTTTTTCCTCCATAATTTGATTTACCCCAAAATTTCTGTGTTGAGGACAATTATCAGAGGTAAGAGAATGAATTTTAAGGCTCCCTTCCTTGTAATTCCATCTTCCTTATAATTTTCATAGCATGTGCAGTCATGAAATAACCAAGAGATTATTTTTACAGCTTTTAACTTTACCATGATTCAAGCATAAATATATTGCAATTTAATAATGTTAATGAAAGTAACTTGTGATGATGGGGAATATATGGAAAGGAATGGAATGAAAGCACACTTTAGTCCTGATCTTCTGAGGGAAGGTATTTCAGAAAATGTCTTTTTTCAAGTTCACGGGGATTCTTAACAAAATTTGTCAAGACAAAATTTGGCATTTGAGAAATGTAAATTTTATAGGCTATTTTACTCCTTTGTATAAACAATACTTAGAATTGCTAGCAATCAAAATGAAGAAATTTCCTTCCACTGGGACTACTCTAACCCACTTTTAGTATGTGACCATTTTGTTAAGTGTCGATTTAAATCGTGTTGCATTATGTGTGGCCATGTAAACTTCTAAGGGAATCTTCTAAATGTTATATTTCTAAGACCTGCCATTGTGCCCTGGACTTGGGTGCTTAGTCCATACTGCTAGTGCAGTATTTTCCACAGTGTGTTCCCTGGGATATTAATAGGATGTAATAAAAAAGAGTGTTGGAGTTAAATAAGCGTGGGAAATGCTGATTAACCAAAGTTAAAGTGGACTTCACAGAGCATTTTGCAAATTCTAGAAAGAGGATTTCCCAAATTAATTTTACCTTGGAACATTTCCCCCACTTCACTCCCAGGCCTTTTCCCCCCAACAGGAGTACTTGTAGAACTGGTTTTCTCTGGAAGTACTTTTGGAAATGCTAGGATTACACATAGTAATAAACTACCACAAAACTGGTGGCTTAAAACAACAAAAATTTATTGTCCGACAGTTCTGGAGGCCAGTTATCCAAAATCAAGGTGTTAGCAAGGCTGCAGTCCTTCCAGAGGCTCTAGGGAAGAATCCTCCCTTGTCTTTTCCATTCCATCTTCTAGAGCTCCAGGCATTCCTTGACTTGGTCTGCATAACTCCAATCTCTGCCTCTACCTTCACATGGCCTTTTCCTTCTTCAGAGTCTGTGTCTCTGATCTGTATGTCTTTTATAAGGACCTTCATCATTGGATTTAAGGTCCACCCAGATAATCCAGGATGATGTCATCTCAAGATCCATAATTACATGTGGAAAGACCATTTTTTCAAATAAGGTCACATTCACAGGTTCTAGAACATGGACGTATCTTTTTGGCAGCCACCAGTCAACCTGTAGATACTATGAAGGTTTTTCAAGACTGGAGGATACTTAAGAAAAGCCTAATTCAAGGACAGGGAGCCAGCTGTGCACATGAGGGTGAAGGTTCAGGGTTGGGTGTTCTAGATGCAGACATCCAAAACTGGCATACAGTTGTTGTGCCTAGCAGACATCACCTCTTTATCTTGCCAATCTTCTCACCAATTCTGGATGTAGCCTCAGGATCCTTCTTAACAAAGGGCTCTATAAAGCTACTTCCGATCAGCTGGAGTGGGCATGTGAGGCAAGAGAATCCCTGAGGTGATAAGCAGAGCAGGTACTCTACGAGGCATGAACAGACAGTCTCAGTGGAAGAGTTCCATAAGAGGCCAAGGAATTCAAACTTAATGGACATGGGGCACAAACATATTAGTTTGTCCAGCAAAACATGTATTCCTCTTAGGGAATGCTTTGGGGAGAGGGTGGAGGTGTTTGTGCATGTTTCTGGTCCTTTATGTGCTTTGCCGCAGGATCCAAAGTGCCTGGTGAGAAGAAACTTAGGAGGGAGGAGTTGCCCTCCTGTATGCTCCACTTCTAAATCTATAGAAGAAATTGGGACTATTCTGGTTAATGGTGACAGCTTCTAAAAGACTCAAATTCTGCTTTCTACATGGATATATATGAATCTGGCAGTATGTTTGTCCTGACAACATCCTTGCTCATCTTGTCTTTTGTATAAATTAGGTTGTACTTGAAATGCAGTGAAGTGGCAAGCTCACTTGGTGCATTTGGTTTCCCCATCATCAGAAGGTGGTAGTTCCTAGACATATCTTCCCCCCTCTGGCTCAGACAGTACTTCCTTTTAGATTACTGCTCTCATTTCTGGGCATTTCTTGTGTTTCAGCTAGATAGGATGCTGTCAGCACGTTGCTCTCCTCTCTGTGTAACTGGTAATTGTGAAAGGTAGGGCTATGATTTTTAGTTATTTTCTATCCAAGACACTTCTGTTTGCAAGACTAAAAGTGATGCAAAGTGCTGTATTTCCCCCCTCCTTGTGTTGCAATGAAAATACTGTTTAAATGGGTAAATGCCCAGTGACCAGGTTTGCTTATAGGATATCAGGCTGCTTAGAAATAATAGTCCCTTAGTATGTGGGTGGTTTGATGCACTCCAGTGTTGTAGAATATGAACTAACAAGATAGAATCATAAAATCACAGAATGTCAGAGTTGGAACTGGAACAGTAAGTTCAATTTCCTCATTTTACAGATGTTGAAAACGGTGCGAACTCCCAGTCAACAATTGTTACTCTTTGAGCAGCTCACTTGTGATTTCTGTCATAAAATTGTAGAACTCTAAACAAAGAGACCACTGCTGGAAGAAGAATACAGTAGAATATTATTGACCCATTGCACACATGGTAAATTCACACACATACACACAAAAATTTTCCATAGCAAAATGTTCCCTGCCATAATAGTGCTGTGATCATGGTAGATTGTTTTCAGGAGCAATGATGGTGAACCCAGAAAGAGATGGTTGTTTGTTTCCCTTTAGGGAAAAAAATGACCAAAGAATGTGTGTAGCATGGTTTTAATTTTTAAAACATCATGGCGGGTTTTGCTTCTGGTTTACTTGGTTTTTATAGCGATCGTCTTCACTCCTGGAACTCACTTTATTTCCAGCTCCATGTTCCTTAGTAACAAAATGCTTCCAAGTTGGAAGAGTCTATAACAAGTCCCAACAGAGAAACAATTGCTTACTCTGGCCAAGGTAAATTTGCACGGGGTTTGGTGGTACCACCCATTTCACAATCATTTATGCTCTACCTAAAAGTCAATGATGTGAAGCCTCAACTTGGCTTAAAAGCGAATGTGTTCCTAAATTCAGCACACACCCTAGTGGGGTGTGTTACAGTGGAACTTCAGTAGTGAACCTTCCTTTCCTTCAGCTATCTGTGTGTGTAAAAGGCCTGTCTGAATATCTTAGGATAAAAGTGTTTTCACTATTTTGAAAAGCAAACCTATGAAAACTCTTTCTGTAGTAAATATTTGGCTCATGTTGAAACATCTTAAGAATATGTAGATGGAATGGTGTATACCTATAGATGGCATTTTGCAGGATTTTCTCACTGATGACATTTTGTTCAGCGCATTTTAGACATGGATGGAGACTAGAGCTATTGTATCCTGCCATGTGTTATATATTACATATATTATGGATGTATGTGATATAAGGCAGCAAACAACATATGATTTAATTGTATATATATAATATTTATATAAATATAGATATATTTATATAAATTTATAAATTTACATACATATATATTATCATATAGAATTTAACATATGATATATAAAGATAGACATAATATATACATATACTTTATATATAATAAATATATAAATCACAGTACTACCATGTTAGCCTGGAGATCCCTCAGAGCATCTATGTTTTCACCTGTAAACAATACCTACCAATACCAGTATATCAGACAGGATAAAATACATATCATAACTTAAGCAGTTTTACATTTCTTTGCTTCATGCCATATTCCTCTTCACTCCTGTGGTTGTCAGTTATACTATTCAAATATTTCCAGCTTCCCTCTTTTGAGCTTGATCCAGAGTAGGCCCTTTGGAGTCTGGTAGACATGTGCTCCAGTCTTGTCTTTGCCACCTGTAATCTGTGTGGCTCTGGGCCTTGAAAATGGAGAGCATTAACTCTGTCTCAAAGTGCAGATGGGCACATGAAACTGCCCCATGGGTGTTAGCTAATGTTACCATCATTGTTGTCAGTACAATTAGCTTTCAATGGTAGCTGCTAGAATATAACATATAGTACTCTAATGACTAAATTTACCAATCATATATAGATGATGGAACATATTATTTATCGTGGTAATCATAATTTATTTTACTATTAAGTATTAAGCAGTAGCCACTGTTCATTGTTTGTTTCTACTTTATTTCTTAGTACATTTTAATAAAGCACCTTGCAAGTCATGTTTCGATTAATCCTTGGGGCATTGGTACTACTATTATCCTCATTTTATGGATGGGGAAACTAAAGTTTTGAGAGATTGTATCTTTTTCTAGGTCATGGTGAGTAAGTGGAAGGTTAAGATTTGAACCTGAGGAGTCTAGCTCAAGAGCCCCTACGTGTAGCTATTACTCTTTCCTGCCTTCCAACAATGTATTTTGCCTTAGTTAGCTTACAAGTGGAATTTACTAATGTGTTAAATTAATCCTTGTTTTTATCACTTATGTGACTGAGCGTATAGTAGGCATTTAATAAACTCTTATTTATTTGCTTATGCATCTTTCCAGAAAAATTCTACGCACACACAAGCAAATTCTCCTTCTCTTCTTCCCAACTGGAAACATATTATGCATACTGGGACACACATAGCATTTTACTTTTGGCTTCCACAAAAATTTCCTGCAATTTACCGTTAGTCTTTTTTCATGAAAATATTTTCATTTGTATTTAATCTTATTTGTCTATCTTTTCCTTTATGGTATCTAAGCCTTTTCTCTTGCTTAGAAGGACTTCCACGCCTCAAAAGTAAAAAGAAGGGCCCCAGTATTTTCTTCTAGGACTTTATCATAAGCAATTTGTTTTTGTCATGAGGAATTAGGTAAGGATTTACCTTTATTATTAATTTTCTGAATGGGTGGTCAGAGTTTAGCCATTATTAATTGAATAATCTATTGTTTTCTACTAATCTAGTGCCACTATTATCATATACTAAATTTCTCTAAGTATGTGAATCTATTTCGGATTTCCCCTGTCTTTTTCTTCCTGTATCAGTACCAAACTGTTTTAACTTCAAAGCTTTAAAATATGTTTTAGTGTCTGGATCGCTCACCTCCTGACATCATGAGAGTTTGGAGTAGGTGATGACCTTAGAGGTCATTGAGCAAAGTTTTGTTGGTTTATAGAGGAGGTAGATGAGTCCCTAAGAAGCAAGTGACTTTCTTGAAGGTCTCACCCTCAGGTTTTGGCAGAGCCAGAAATGAACTTGGGATGTAGGCTGGAGTGGATCTTGAACTAGAAGATAAGGCTTTAACACAGTCTACCACATTAGCCCTGAACGCCCTCTGAGCTTCAGTGTTTTAACTTGTAAACAATACCTACCTCCTAAGTGGCCCTGAGGAATGCATGAGACACCCTGGTTCATCACCTAACAAACTGCTAGCCCCAGAGGACATCTCACGTGTGTCTCTTGACTCTGAGCCAAGGCCTTCTGAATCTAACCCAGTGGTGTGTCCACATTTCACCAGACTCAAACATTTCATATCTATGCCATGCCTTAAAAATTTGATTGCTAAAAGATACTCGAGAACAATCTTTCATAAAATTTTCTGAAGGGTATTGTTGTGTTCTTAGAAAAATACGGGTTCTGTGGTTGAACAGATTTGGGAAAAGTAAGTAAGGTCTCGGCTATGGGACTTCAGAACCTTTAGTATGATAATGTCTACCATAAATCAGGAGAGCTAGCTGTGTTTCCCAAGTTGACTTGATCATAGAACGAACCTCCACTCCCCCAATGAATTTTTTGCCCAACACCCAGGAGGGTTTCAAAGAACAAATACTGTTTACTTTAGAGCAATATGTCTCACACTTGGGAAGAAATTCCTTTTAAAAGAAAAAAAGAACATTATAGACACCCATATTGTTTTATGTAATAATTATTACTTACTTAATTAGGTACAAAGATAAGACTAGGTATGCTTACAGCTCTTAGAGAACTATGAAACCAAATCAAAATTACACACTAAATGAAAATACAATGTCAAGGCCTATAAAATTTAAATGAATTATATTAACTTTATATGGAGAAGAATTGTGTTTGCTCGATGTAAATTTATACCTGATATGAATATGGTGCCAACCGCTGTGGCTCAGATGCTAGCTCAGAAGTCTGCATGGTGGTGTGCTGTGTATTAATCTAGTTTCCTTACTGATTGCTGTTTCTGTAGTGCTGATAAGCCCCTTGTTTGCATGTTCAGCATTATGTCCAGTGGCCAGGATTTGGAGGAGGGAACATATCAGAGAAATAAGATATATTTCTTCTATGCTTTCTCCATTTCATTCCCAAAGAATCTTAAGTGCAAATACAAAGGCAGGTGTTGGGATCATTTAACAATCCTTGATTATAAGGAGTTATTTACATGATCCAGAATAAGTTCACTTTAACTTTTGAGATAATCATTAAAAAGAAAATATAAAATACGTCTTATAGCAAACTTGTGGATCCTTGAACATAGGTCCCCATCCTCCAGGAGTATGGGCCCTGATTTGAGAGACATGACTTTAAAACACAGGTTTAATTCTCTTTTAAATAAAAGGACTGTGGTTTCTAATTTGTTAGTCAGTTACAAACATGTCACACATACCTGGATGGAGGTTACTTATTTGGATTTATTGAAAATAACTGACCTTGAGATCACAAAATTATTACTTAATCTTGGTACCAAATTATCAGTGATTTAAGTTCTTTGGGTTCAGTGATAGTTTAGAAAGTTGACGGTATATCTAAGTAGGACCAATATTTAAAATTTTTCATGTTTAAATTTAATGTGCTTACTTGAAGGGAAAGTGCAATATGAATGATACATGGTATTTTCTTAAACTTGTTTTTTTTGGTAATAGTAAATGTTTTGAAGACGGGCTTTTCAAATGTTAGGAGGTACTAAGATTGATAGCTTTGCAAATTGGTTTTAAGTATTTTGAATTTATAACTATCATCATGTTGCAAAATAACATTGACTTTGGAATGGCTTACTTCCTTTTGTAGTAATTCAAAAATATTATGACAGCTATAGTTTTATAGTGAGCATAAAAACCAGTGAGGTAAGTTCAGTGAGGTAAGGTTAGTGTTGGAAGTTTTATTAACAAAAACTTTAAGTATTAACACATGAGTTACAATTCCCATGTGTTTTCAGAAATTTGCTGGAACTGAACTGAGCATTAAATTTTGAACTTTGGACTAGTCACTTAAAACCACCGAATTTTAGTGTAAGAAGTAGCCAAAAACTTAAGTATGAAAACAGGTTTTATAAAGTTGGCTGGATTATTAGCCCACATATGATATGAATCCTTCCATGTAGGTGAAACAAAGCATTCTTAACCCAGTATTGTTTTCTTCAAGTAGGTGACATGTGGGAGTTGGGCATAATTTTTTGACGGGTAGGTAAGACAAAATGCATCTTTACAACCTGAAAATTTTAACTGTGTTAACAAGTTGGTGATTGTAACTTAACTTTTACAAGCATAGCATGTGTTTATGCAATACTGAATATACCTGAATTTTGTTTTTCGAATTGAAATTGTGTGAAAGAACAGACTTATAGTTTAAGAGAAAAGTATACTGTAAATTATGAAGCAATGTATAATACAGCCATTATTGTTACTCTTTGTGCTATTTCAATATCTTAAAATGTAGTATAGATTTTTTTTCCTTGGTCAAATGTTTTAAGTTTTGGGTTGCTAGATGAAAGCCAGCACACGGAATTGGGATTATCTGGTCTTTTTTTCCCCAGTCAGTATCACTCCATTGATCAACAGGAGGGTAAATACATGATTGACATTAACTGGTCGCCTTGAAGAGCTTAAGGGTGTAATTGATAAGATCATATCTCTTGTTACTCATGACTGTGATGGGTAGGGAGACCTTTTAACTAAGACTGAAAACCAGGGACCCTTTTAGGAAAGGGATTTCTCTCGGTTTTCAGTTGTGTAGATGTCCTCTCCTCACAAGTTTTTGTTGACTTGATCTCAGAGGGAGTAAATGCATCTATGTGGAAGTAAATCTGTAAATATGCAGAAGATGTCCTCATTAGTCTTCTGGAGGAATGTTGATATAATTACAGGACTGCTCACCCACAAGTAGGTTAGACTCTAGTCCAGGTTCTGTTGTTTCAGGAGCTTCCTATAGCCATTCATATAGCCATTTACCTTTTTAATGTTTCCTAGCATCTCAAGCTACATGTACCTAATCCTGGACTCTTGATTTCCTACCTCAAGTCTGATTCTCCCTAGTCTTCCCCGTAACAGGCAATAATTCCACTGTCTATTCCAGCCAGTAACCCAGGAGTAACCTTTGATTCCTTCCTTCCTTCCCCCCTGCCCATAATTACAAACCTGCAGTTCTCCCAGCTGCCTCCTGATTGTTTCTCAAAATATATCTCAAACACAGCCACGTTCTCCTTCTCCACCACCTCCATCCTAGTTGTGGCAGCCAGTGTCTCTCCTCCGGTTGACTGCCTGTCCCTGGCCTCCATACCCCCCCCCCAACCCCCGCAATGTCTGTTCATACAGTAGCATCAAATTTTCCCATCCTTGACTGGCAAAAAGACTATTGTTTTTTCACAATTCCTTGCTTTCTGGTTCAACAAGGTATTCTATACCTACTGTGTACAGTTTCTTGCCACAGACCTAAAATCAGTCATTTCTACAGTGAAACTGATTTGTTTTAGTTAGAAATGGTTTTAAGAGACAGTATTTGGGGTGGGCGATCATTGTTACTGAGATGGTCGCTTTTTTCTAAGCAGTTTTAATGGACAAAGCTAGAAAATAATATTTTAAAAAAGAATACATACCATGTGTTCATCCTTACTAGTATTACAAGGCTCTTTTTTAACGACTTAAATGTATTAAAATCCAAAGTTATCTTGAAAGCAGAGGAACATGTATAAAGCACAACTTATTTAAAGATCAATAAAGACCATTTAGGGAATTCCCTGGAGGTCCAGTGGTTAGGACTCCAAGCTTTCACTGCCAAGGGCACGAGTTCAATTCCTGGTCGGTAAACAAAGATCCCACAAGCTGTGTGGCACAGCCAAAATGAAACAAAGCAAAAACAAATCAATAAAGACCATTTAGTGTTCTAAGATGGGATAGTAAAGAGTAGCCATCAGTTAAATAAACCATTTTAATGAATATCAAAGTGTCAGTCCAAGTCTAATTTATAATAGCTGATAGACATTTGCTAAATCATGAATTTTATTATTTTGTATGTACCCAAACACACAATATACATTTTCACCAATAAACACAGATAGCCACAAATTAGCCTTTTTTCATCCAGTTTTTTTGTTTTTTTACAAGGCTTTTACATATGCTCTTAGATTTTATATTTGGATTACTTTCCTCTTACCCTAAAAATCATGTTTACTGATAATATTTACGTAATACTTATTTGCTCTACCTCACCTCCAACTTCACAAATATATGGTTCAATAAATCATGACCTGACAGTCTTGTTAAAAGGCTGTATCTCTAAACTAGGACAGTGCCTGGCACAAAATCAAGTCTTCGTATTTGTTGAATGAATGAATAAATAATGCTAGTTACTGGAGATAAAAAGAGCACCTACAGAGAAGAGAAATCTGAAATCAAAATAGCTGCAGAAGTCGAAGAGTAGAAAGACATAACCTAAATATAGGGTAAGAGATAGACACACCCTCATCTATAAGTTAATTTTTAATGGTGCAGTTCCTGAAGGTCATTTTTATCTGAAAGGCAACTTTTGCTATAATTAGAGATTTGTATGAAAGAGCTTTTAAAAAGCAATGATTATTCTGAATTTTTCTTTTCAGCAAGACTCCAGAAGGATCATGCTAACTAAATCACCAAGCCAATTAGGTGGTTCTCTTTGGTAGAGATCAGTAGCCTCTGATGGTGAAAGAAGGGAAGGCTATAGGACTCCTGCCCATGACCCTGCCTCCAGTTGTATCAGTCATACAACCTCTCTGAGTGCTCCTTGAAATTCCAGTTCTCTGTCCTTCTGAGATCATAAAAGGTTCATGAGACGTCAGTGTGACACTATTTCCTGTGGCAAGGCTCAGCCAACCATGTTTGCTGTTGGTCCAAAATCCTCCCTGAAGTGTCTGTATGTGGGGAGATCAAAATCTAAGGGTTGAAACTTTGGGGCTTATTGGAATAATAAACCTGCATGGTCCAGTATGGTAGCCATGAGCCATATGGGGCTGTTGAGCACCTGAAATGTGGCTAGTTCTAATTGAGATATGCTAAAAGTGTAAAATAAATGCTGAATTTAAAAAAATTATTTATTTATTTATTTATTTATGGCTGTGTTGGGTCTTCGGTTTTGTGCGAGGGCTTTCTCTAGTTGTGGCAAGTGGGGGCCACTCTTCATCGCGGTGCGCGGGCCTCTCACTATCGCGGCCTCGCTTGTTGCAGAGCACAGGCTCCAGACACGCAGGCTCAGTAGTTGTGGCTCCCGGGCCTAGTTGCTCCGGGGCATGTGGGATCTTCCCAGACCAGGGCTCGAACCCGTGTCCCCTGCGTTGGCAGGCAGATTCTCAACCACTGCGCCACCAGGGAAGCCCCGTAAATGCTGAATTTTGAAGACAGTACAAAAAGTGTAAAATATATTATTGATTTTTTAATATTGATTACATGTTAAAGAGTAATATTTTTGATATAGTGTTATCAAAATTAGGGTTTTGATATAGGGTTAAGTTAAATATATCATCAAAATTAATTTTACCTGTTTCTTTTTACTTTTTAAACTTGGCTACTAAAAAAATGAAAAATTACATATGTGGCTTGCATCATATTTTCATTGGACACACTGTCTTCAGTCTTGTTTCTGGAAGGGTGGAAGTGTCTGTGCAACATTTCTAGCCAATCCACACATCTCGAACACCGCCCATTTCACCAAGGAAAAATCACTCCTCACATCAATTATGTTAATTGACCAAATTTCAGGTACTCATCAAATATAAAGAATATTGAGGCACTTTTGGTAGTTGACTCTGGCATCTCAGCTTTTAACTGAAATCTTTCATAGGCTAATTAACTACCCCTGGAGAATTTTTTTGCATTTGGGAAATATACCCATCTACCCACCCACCCAGGCAACCCCTCCACATAGACACACATATCATACTGTGTATGCTGAAATATTTTAAAGTAAATGACAGACAGTATAACACTCTGGTACATGTTAGAGCACAAAACCTTACTTGCTGGTTCTTCACTTTTCCTGAGGGTTGTTGATTAGCAACCTTTGTTGCATTCCTACAGTATATAAATCACTGGGTTAGAGGCTGTGGAAAGCAGAATAATAAAACATAATAATAATAGCAAAAATGTATTGAGTGCTTCTAGGTGCCAGGCACTGTGCTAAGTGCATTATATGTGTTATTTAATTTAATCTTTAACATAACTTGGCGAAAGAGGTACTCTTATTATCCACATTTTGCTCATAACACATTAGTTTTGTTCCCGACATTTGGAAGGCCCGTGGGTAAGTCCATGGCCATTGCCATGAGTTGCTTGAAAACATATATTTGCAATGCAGAGACTTTGCAAAACAGAGTTGCCTACTTGAGCCACTTGTTGATATTGATACAAACTGAAGTTCAAACCAATGTGCTTAAGGAGACTCTTCCTCTTTGATCTCTCTCTTTTTTCTCCCCAAGGTCTTGATCTTTAACCTCTGGGTTCACTCCCTAGGGTTCTGCTACTTCTTCCTTTCAGCTCTGGCCTTGGCCCTCTGACATTTCCCCCCTTCTTTGGAATTGGAGTGAAAGGACGGGGAAAGTAGATTTTGGGGTCGTAACACACATGGTAGGAGTAGAGGGAAGTACAATGGCCCGATTTCGTTTAGGTTTATGGTAATCTCTAAGACAGACCTTTCTAGCTTTAAGGCACACACTTTTTAGTAAAACCAGGGGAAATTATTGTAATTATTGATGAGTGGTTTAACACATCATACTGTTATATCCAACCCATGTTAGGGATTGGGGGGCAGGAGGTTAGGGGTGATTCTGCTTCTCTTGGTCACTTAAGGATCCAGATTTATGGAGGTTCTGCTATCATCTAGCTCCACCGCCTGGAAAATGTAGCCTTTAAGATCTCTGAGGAAGGGGAGGAGTGTGGGGATGGCATAGACAGGAAATGATGTATGTGGCTTCTGCTTACATTTCATGAATAAAACACATGGCCTCATCTTCCCACAAGGGGGCTGGGAAGGGAAATTTTTCCTGTGTTCAGGAAGGAAGGGAGAATTGGATGTGAGTGAGAAGCAGTGGTTACTGCCACAGCAACTTTTAGATTTTCGGTTATTTTTAGTGTTTGTGTCTCTGGAAGCTATGTACTTTATGCATACTTCCAACTTTGAAACTGTCTCCTCATTTGAATGATTGCAAGTTGAATCAAATTCAAATATACCCTTAACCCAAGTCTACTATTAGGAAAAACAAACAAATGACACTTTGAATGTGAAATAAAACTATATTGGGAGCTTTTGTGTGTGTTCCAGTTTCATTTTCTTTTAAAGTTGTTCTTTGTGATAGCATGTTTATTCAATGCCTGAAGTGTTGTCAAGTACGTAGTATTCAATCTGTGAAAATTTTCAAGTGGCTCCTTTTTCTTTCTCAAGTGTTTTTTTTTTTTTTTCCTCAGGTGTTGCTGTAGTCATTTTAAGATTGAAGTGAACCATTTGATTTTTAAAAATTATTCATGGCCCATCAAGTAGCACTTCGTGTTTTGTCACAACATTGTAACCGTTTCTGAAGGCCTATGTGACTTTATGGGAGAAAGGTCAGGAGGCTTATATAGAGAGCTTCTAGAAACATACCTCACCACTGGAACTGGTTATAATTCCTGGGTGATGACAATGAAGATTAATAAAGTTTAACTCTGATTTCGGCAATTTTTGCCCATTTCATTGCCATGGTCCTTTTCTTTCAAGTTATTACCTGGAACAGAAGTGATAACAAATGCTTCATGTTTTATACTGCCAGGTAAAAGGTTAAATTTTCATATGTTATATGCTTCTAAATATACACACACATGCACCCACATATACACACAAATACACACACAACTGGATCAGAAGGCAATGAGTAATTCTTCTAAAATGAAAAGATTGTCTTAGTTTTATCATTAGGTGACTAGTTCCCGTGTGGTTAAGTCATATGTAAAAATTGGAAATTCAGCCTATGGGTCTTTGTGCATTGACTGTATCATACAGTTCTAATTTCTTTTTTTGTCTGGGAAATGATGGCGCTCTTTGCTTTGCCAAGTTTTATTATTGAGTCAACTGCCAAAGTTTGAGAGAGAGTCAAGGGCCCTTAAAATTATTTGGTGTTGAGTGACGAGGCAGAGAAAGGTATTTCATATTCCCAAACATTTAAACTTTTATGTGTCTACCTGATGTTGGAATATAATCTAAACTTCAGGGCTTTTCTGATTCTTTTAAAAATGATGTACACTGTTGAGTGAGGTTCGAGTATTAGCGAGGGGAACTTTAATCCTACTCATTGTTGCTCAGTTTGGAACTACATATTCTAATTTTTAATAGACTACGTTCTTTCTGGCCTGATCTTCCTTGTATTTAAACTTCTGTGCATCAGAAGGTCTGTGTGCCTGCTTGTGGTTTTCCACCATCTGGAAGTTAAAATTTGACTTTAGAAATGATGTCATGCTTGCTTACTACAAACTGGGCTAATGTTGGTTGAGAATTGGATGCAGTTCAGGTCAAAGTTTTGTCTAAAAAAAAAAGACCCTTAAGCTTCATTTCTTGATTCTAGGAGACTGTGCAAAGCTGTGAAGATCGAGTGAAGGTGACTGAAGGGCAGAATTCAAATTCCTTTGAAGCTAAGTGCATTCTGTCAGGCACATGGCAAATAAACTCCCAAAAAGAAGACCTTAGCTGGCACAGCCTCCCTCTTGCCATGTAGAGTTTGGGTGTTGTGCGTAGTGTGTTGATCACGACCATCTTTGCTCTCCATTTTATTCCTGGAGAAATAGTCTTATGGCTAAGGTTGCTGTTTATCTCTTCTGGGCTCAGTAAGATGGGGCAGGGCACTGATAGATCACACATAGCCAGAGGGCACTGCAAATGTTAAGCTTATTATTCATCAATAGAGAGTCTCTTTTTCTCAACTCTCTCTAGCACTACTCACTACCTCCCATATTGTAATTTATTTATATCATGGTTTTGGATATTGGGTGTTTCCTTTGATCCAGATACAGACCATTCATCTTTGATAGGTAGAATGTGGGGCTAATGAGACCACAGTTTTTTCTCAGATATACACTGAATCCTGGTCAGCCTGTGTGCAAATCTCTACAATTGAATATGTAACCCCTTCTAACCACTGCTGTGATCTAGAGTGTTCAGCGTGTTCCACCAATTTCCAGGGAACCCACTAAATACCATCCTTTATGTATAAACTAAAAATCATATTTTTTTTCACCAGATAAGAGGAAAGCTCGAAGAGAAGTATTGATGTTACTCCAGGTTGGTAGACGAAGATAACTTTAAACAAAGATAAGCCACTTGAGAATCTGGGATGTTTAAGCTTTAGTGCAATTGGCGTGAATTTTCACTTAGAAAAGGGGAGATCCCCAGGACATGAGTATCCCCTTCACCCACCCGCCCTGGCCTCTATGGCCATTATGTAAGCAGACACACAGCTATCAGATGTCTGAAGAATCTGCAGTTCACACCCTCTGCAAGCACAGAATGTCCATCCTCTCTCATAATGCAGTCTGGGTCATTCGGCCAACTGGGCTTCAAGCACTCGTCCTTGCTTATTCCCTTGCTGGGACCTCCCAGCTTCATCCTCCTCTCTGGGACAGAAACTAGAAAACCTCCTCACCAACCTCCCCATCACCTTTGACCTTCAAAAACACAACTTTGGAACCCCTTTCTTGGAAAGGGGTAGGAAAAGGAGATTCTACTCTGATAACTTTATCTCTAATATCGTCATCCTTCCCTGATGTATTCTGCCTATGACTGATTTCTGTCTTTAAAATCATAAAATGTCAGGCACTTAGAGACAGTCTGTTCTTACCACTTTGTTTTATGCATGAAGAAACTGAGTCTGGAAGCCTGGGTGTGGGGGAGTGAGAGTTATTTGTCCTGATCCTCACAAGTAGAAGATGGAAGCAGAACCTGGCCTAAAACCTAAGTGTCCTCTCTCCGTTGTTCCAAGTTGCCTTTGACTTTGAGTCCTCATAGTATTTACATACCTATTTATTTTGGCGTGTTACAGTATTCTTGCATCCTTTGTAAACAACTTTTGTTTTTTTCCCCTTTCATCCAAATTTTACCTGCTGATAGTGTAATGAGCAAAATGTTCAACAAGAATTGGTATCAGATGCAGCAGCCCCCAGCTCACCCCTGTCCCATTCTTTTTCCTCAAGACCACCCGTTTAAGCTCTTTATGCCTGGTTATTTTGATATCTCTGAATAACATGCTTGCATCATTACTTCCTGAATGTTGATGTAGCTTCTATCCAGTTCTTGGTACGGAAGGGGAGGATTAAAGTCTTCCATCACCCCCACGCCCCACATCACCCATGTAAACTTTTTTTGCACATGGTCTTTGGAATGTTAACATTGAAAAAATAAAGGTTATGTTTCCTCATTTTATTACCGACACTTGAAAAGCAGAAATTGTAATAATCTAAGTTTTGAGCTAAGGTAGAAATAGGAATTTTTTTGTATGCTGTGTCTTTTTTTCTTTAGTATTTGGAAAGCAGTCTTTCATAAAGCTGGAGAATGAGTGTCATTTCCACATCATTTTCTTCTAGCAGCATTTACTTCCTCTTGGCAACACGTCTTTTTCTAATTTAGGAGTGTTTCTCAACGTGTCAGTCTTGTTCTCCCAGATATCCGTGGCGTGGCTCATTGTATTCTCTGAGGAGAACAGGAGCATCCCTGGAGGATGCTGTATGAGACGTGTTGTACCCTCCCTGGGCTCTCAAAGACACAGAGGACTAGTGTGCTTTTTCTCCCCAACCTTTGGTTTTACAACATGAGACATACTACTATTTCATATGAACCTTATATTTTAAAAAATGTATCACTGTTCAGGTACACATGCAACAGAACTTTAAGGTGGATGTAGGCTTTAAAACACATGGAGGTGCCCATGAGCAGTGTTTGATCACGCTGCTCAGAAGGTATACTGCTGCCCCCCACGCTCCTCGCAGGGCAGGACTGATGGTTACTGATGACCACTCTGTAAAACTACAACCCTTTTTCTTTTTCCTGATTTCAGGTAGATGCACTGAGATTACGACTAGAAGAGAAAGAATCTTTTCTCAATAAAAAAACAAAACAGCTGCAGGACCTCACAGAAGAGAAGGGGACACTGGCTGGAGAGATTCGAGACATGAAGGATATGTTAGAAGTGAAGGAAAGGAAAATCAATGTTCTCCAGAAAAAGGTGAGTAGCTGACATAAGCCCTTCAGGTTGAGAATTGATATCATCCATGTTTTGTCATTTCAGAGAAACTTTTGAGCACGTGGAAAAGAAGAAATTATTGTTAAAGAATTGTAGATTAGGGAGTATAAACTTTAAATTTACTGGTATTTAACTTACTGGTGGTTGTACTATGTCATTTTTAGCATGACCTGTTGAATTTTCTATTTGATTACCTGGAAACTAAATAGTGATCAAACCCATTCAGATATTAGTGCAGGAGTGGTAATGTTTACACCCGTTACTTAATTGGAATTAGTGAGAGAATGTATACGTTCTAATACAGTGACTTAACCCAGAAGATGCTTGACCTGGTTAGGGCTCTTTTTTCTTTCCTTCTTTCAGCAGTACATTTTCTCCGTTGTAGGGGAATGAGATTTGGGGACAGCATCCAGATTTTTCTTTTAAGAATTCTTATTTGCTACTGTGTACAATTTTGGTGGGACCATAGGGTCCCTTGCCTTCTGTAAGGAAAAGTGTAGGCAAAAAGAGAAACCAGCACCTGCTCTTTTAATAAAAAGAAGCTGTTGGGAAACACAGGGGTCTCAGATTAACAAGCAGGCAGCATGGAAACTGGGCAGGAACCAGTGGGGGGAAGCACGAGCTGGCTGGCCAGGACACTGCCGTAGACAAGCATGCTGCTGGGCACCAATGCTGCAGCTGCAGGCAAATGGAACCTAACCGGCCCTCCTCTTGGTGTCATTTGCCACCATCACCTCGCACCTTGTTTATATTGACAGCATCCTACCTGTTTTTCCTGCTTCAACTCTTACCTTTACTACAGGCTGTTCTTAACACAAGCTGGAGTAATTCTTTTAAAACATAATATAATTCTTATCACACTCTGACCAAACCTCTCCAGTCACAACCAGGTACCTAATTTGTGGGGCCCAGTGCAAAATGAAAATGTGGGACCCCTTGCTCAGACTTTATTGAGAATTTCAGGATGGTAAAGGAAAGCATTAAACCAAGCATGGGGCTCTTCTGAGTATGGGGCCCTGTGCCCCTACACAAGTTGCACGCCCATGAAGCCGTGTCCCCATCCTCACAGGATATTGGTGGTCTGATAGATCATATTATTAATTCATTTCTGTTAAGATTTTACAGACAAGGCCCTGGTCACCGTTACAGCTCCAGTTAATTGATACAGGTGATTAGAAGAGGGCTGGGAAGAGACGACTAAGGACGCTTTGAATCAAAGGACTGTCTAGGGCAGGTGGGACTAACAGAGAAATAGTTACAGTGGCAGTTCTTGGAGCATATACTAAGGATTCAAAAGAAGACTTTTCATTTAGAATCCCCACCAGCAAATGATACCAAAGGCTGGCATTTACTGAACTTAACTTATGTTGAACGCTGTATGCTAGGTACTCTGCTATGGTTATTACGTGCACTATTTACTTACTTTTGACCATATAACCCTGTGAGGCAAGCACAGTTATTAACCCCAGCGATGCTGAGGCTTATGGTAGACTTACCCAAGGTCAAACAACCTAGATACAAGTTTAAGTCTTTGGGAGTATAGAATAAAATGATTATTGCAAGTTAAGAGAATAAGCCTCCTTTTCCTTTGGCCCTCAAGTTTATGATGACACCAAGTGCGAGAGCAAATCAAGTAAGAACATCACAATTGCACAACCAGGGGTTGAGACTAAGCTCTCTCGTTCTTTTTTTTTTTTTTTTAATTGAAGTCTAGTTGATTTATAGTGTTGTGCCAGTCTCTGCTGTACAGCAAAGTGACGCAGTTATACACATAGAGACATTCTTTTCCATTATGGTTTATCCCAGGAGATTGTGCTCTACAGTAGGACCTTTTTGTTTATCCAGTCTAAGCTCCTTCATTCTTGAGGAATAAATGGCAACAATTTTCTCAGTAAAGATTTTGGGAAGGCACTTTCTTTTTATCTTTTTTCTTCTAAAAAAAAAATTATTTATTTATTTGGTTGCACCAGGTCTTAGTTGCAGCAGGCAGGCTCCTTAGTTGTGGCTTCAGGGCTCCTTAATTGCGACACATGGGCTCCTTAGTTGTGGCATGCAAACTCTTAGTTGCGGCATGCATGTGGGATCTAGTTCCCTGACCAGGGATTAAACCCGTGCCCCCTGCATTGGGAGCACAGAGTCTTATCCACTGTGCCACCAGGGAAGTCCCTGGGAAGTCCTTTCAATGCAGAAGTGACAGTTGGCCACTTTTGCTGATGTGAGTATTTTGCAAAATTTTAAACTTTCCCTCACAGCCAGATTCAAAGGTTTGGGAATCAGTTTGGGAATTCTAGAACAAAGCCAGTTGTGTATTATGGCTCCTTTGGGCAACAGGATCATGATCCCACTTATTTAAGCCATGCTGATAATGGATTTGGGAATATCTCATGTATATTTGGAGAGGTTGTTTAGCTTCAAGTTTGTTTTTTTTTTTTTCACTGAGTGTTTACCAATCCATTTGGTGGAGGATATAAAACCACTGGCAACATAGTGATGGGGCAGGAGTGCTATTATACCTGCAGTGTGAAAGAGAAATAATTCCTAAAGAAGTGATGCACACAATTCAGAAACTACTACTTCAGAATGTGGAAATAATACAGAAGCTGACGGGCTAATGAAACACTGTCTTTGGGACTGGGGACTCCTTAGAGTTTTGAGCACATTCAGCATAATTGGCTGATTTAGGGCAGGCCTGGACTGGGACAGCATAAGCTTTGGACTAGGGTGTGTTGGCATGAAAGAATAATAAACTCATGTCAATGTCAGAGGTGCAGTATTACTTAATATTTCTTTCTTGTAGACTCTTCGGCAACCAGCACTGTGTTTTGATGCCAGTAGAACTGGGTATACTCCTTCCATAGCCATGTTGAACCTGGCCAAGCTAGGCTTGCACCTCATATCTGTCAGCTTTGCCTTCAGAGCCTTGGGTCTCAGAAGTCTTGTGTACTCCATAAGCCATGTGCACAGGTCACATGTCTGGGCAGCAGGCACGGGCATAACGCTCTAAGCATTTTGTTACTTGAGGAAGGAAGTGAAATTGAATGAACAGAGAACCCCAGGTGGCATAATATCTCTGATCAAACTTGTGTAGCAAAACAGAAGTCATCGAGAATGGATTTGGTCCTACCACCATGTTTCTGGCTCTACTCCATAATTCCAAGAAATGGAATTCTTTTAGTAGGTGTCAAAAAGGTGCATGTATGAAGATTGTTTAGTGGATCATCCCTGTGTGGCTGTGATACTGAAGTCAGAGAAGCATCCCAGTTTTCATGCTACAGCCATAGCATTCTGTTCCCATACCTGAATTCAAGCTTCCACTGATGAGGTGCTACCTGACTATTGAGTTTTTGTAGTAAATGTCATAAAACCTTGATGACATTGTACATTTGGAAAGTGTATTCATGCCTAGGATTTTAGAACATGGTAGCATTATTTGAACCAGATCAAATTCAGACTGTTATGTAGCTCATAGATTCTTGCAGCATAAACTTACTACCCAAGAAAATTTTTTTAAAGCCCTTAAATTGGGGAAAAATTCTATCTCCATTTTCATTCTAGGTCTCAGTCCCACAAGCGATGTGAATTTATAGAGCAGAGGTACTTTATTTATTAGGGGTAGAAAAACAGATGGTGACTTCTCTGTACGCCAAGTTCACTAGCTGTCTACTGAGCTTCATAGATTGCCCCGTGGGTTGGAAAGGGCAGGAAGAGGGGAGTGTAGTTGGCTCCTGGGAATGGTATATATGGACCTGCCCCTTTAGCAGTTTTATTCTACCCATTTGGAAGTATGATGGTGAAAATTCTGAATGACAATAGAGGAAAGAATGCTACAGGAGTGTGGTTATTAGCATACTGGATTGCTTCATGAAGTTTATATTAAAAAGTTAAATTTGAGAAGATGGCTAGGGAACATAGAGATTTCCACATGAGTGTAAAACTGACGTAAGGTATGGAGGACTTGCTGACTCAATTGAGCTCTTTCTCAGTGTTAAATATCCAGTTGGACTTTTATATTTATTATTGGCAAACCTCCTAATTTTTTAAACATGTGAAAAATCATATTCATTTTGCATTTACTAGTGTTTCCTACGTGTCAGTCAGTCACTACTCTAGGCCCTGGAGGTTTAAAGAGAAATAAGACATTCTCCAGTCCTCAAGAAGCTGAGAGTCTGGTTGGGAAGGTAGACTTGTATAATGTGTCATGTTACCAGAAACAAACCACTTGATGGATGCAAAGAGCAGAAGCTAATTCTGGCTACCTTAAGCAAAAGGAAATTTACTGCAGGAATATCCCGAGCTCCAGTTATCTGGCTGGTAGAACCAGATTAGGGATGATCAAGAACCAGGACAGTTCTAGGAGACCAAGAGAAAGCAGACCGTGCCCTGACCTTGTAACCCGGAGTGTCTGGTCCAGCGTCTTCTCTGCTGATGGCTGCCCTCACCCCTCCCCCGTGCCGCCGCCCCACACCCTTACGTCATGCTGTTGGTCAAGATTCAGAGTCCTGGGACAGAGCTCCAAAGTTCACACAAATGCCTCTCATTAGTAGGATCTAACCAGACCCTACCTAAAAGAAATCTGGGAAATGTGGTTCCAAGCTTTACATCTGAGCTTTCCACTCAGTTCTTGTGTCACTTAGGGAAGTCTTTGCTGACACTGCAGGCTGGGAGAGGTTTTACACTCGTAGATAACCATTTCTTGGCTCACTTTGAAGTTATGCACCCCGTTAATGAATGTTGGCTTCCCTCCAGGGCTAAGCTCCTTGAGCGCCCCAGCCGTCATCATCAAGATACCCCCAGCTCCTTGCAAAATTCTTGGCAGGTGATGGTCCTCGGTCAGTATGCATTTGATGAATAAATTATGTCAGTAAATTCTGAATGAATGAGAACTTGGGAGAAGAGAAATCACTTTGAGATCCACTCCTGGCCCAAGAATATTGTTTGCTGTGGGAAGAGTCATTTGCCCCAGTGAAATGTCAGACCCACTTGTTGTTCCCAGAACAGTGTGTTCTGTGTAGGCTGCAAGATGGAACCATCCCATGAGTAATAAAGGACAGATAAGGAAATGATTTTTGCTCCACCTGCATCTAACACCTCCAGCCTCTGTTCCATTACCCTGGGAAGATAAAAATGGATGAAGCCTTGAGTAAGGGAGCTTAGCCACTCTTCTTTAATTTTCCCTTTTAATAAAAAGAAAATGTGGTGGCATTTACAGAAAATACTGTTTTGTTCCCCAAAGAGAATGCTTATTCCTCCACTTCTTACTTCTAACTTACTGGGTTGTTAGAGTCATGGCATTTTATGAGAGTGATACAATGAAATTGCTGATTATCCATGGTGATTTCCAATTATGACCATGCAAATGATAATTTTTATAACAAAAGGGTAATCTACTATTGATTGAATCCTTACTATATACCAGACACTGTGCTAAGGGCTTTGCATTCTTAGGTCGAGTCCTTATAAAAAACCTAACGGCACGTACGTAGAATCATAATCGCTATTTTTAAAATGGGAGACTGTGGTTTAGAGAGTGACTTGCCCAGAGTCACATGGCAGGGAGGTGATAGAGCTAGTCTTAACCACCACACTATTCTGGTGTTTTTCTCTTTATGGCCCTGCTTCCCTCATGAGACAAGTGGGATCATTAACTTTTAGGGATTAGCTGAACTATAGTTTGAGCAATTTACCTGAGGTCGATACACAAGGATGCCTGTTTTTAATACCAAACTGGCAGAGATGCAGCTACTAAATAATGTGATGAAAAATAGGAAAACAGTTAAATTAAAAAGTATGACAGCAGATCTGGATTTTTAAAAGTTTATGTTAGTCTGTATTTAGAAAAAAGAAAGATTGTGGTGACCTTCAGTTTATGTTTATATTTTCCTCCATGAGATTCTTCCCGTACCATTCTAAGCCATTGGATTGTTTTGCAGCTTCCTTTTCAAAGGATTGCACCATTTTTGCTCTCTTAGTAGTTTCACTTTGTTTTGGTTGTTGGCTTTAAGGACTGAGACCTCAAAAGATGATTTGAGACGTCTGAGCATCTTTCCTGGACTAGTCGCAGATGAACTCAGGATTTGGTAGACTCCTCCCTTAGTCCGAGAGAAAGTGGTCTGGGAAGCCATTCCACTTTGCGGGGAGCTGTTCACCTAAGGTTAGACCTCCGTGTAGTCAAGCTCACTCTACATCTGAAGGCAAGAAATGGGCTGGCACTCAGGGGATGGAGCCACAACCGAGGTGGCTGTGAGTCTAAGGCAGCGGTTCTCAACTGGGGTACACTTTCAAGCCCCAACCTCCCGAGGAACAGTTGGCAATGTCTGGAGGTAGTTTTCGTTGCCACAGCTGGAGGATTGCTGCAAGTGTCTGGTGGCTAGAGTCCAGGGGTCCTGCTAAACAGCCTGCAGTGCACAAGAGACAGCCCCTTGGCCTCTGCCAAAGCAAATTACTATCCAGACCTAACCCTGGTCTTTTGGGGTCCTTTTCTTCCTGTGTATGGACCACCCTTCTCATCTTGGATCTCTCTGCTTCCTGCCTTGAGATAGTATTCCTTAAAGTGATTTTTACGTAGTATAACAGACATTTCTCTGTAACATTTTTAGCTACACCTTTTTTCTGGCATGATTATAGGCAGTTTACAGAGGTAAACATCTTGGGTGGGTAGGTGGGCGGGTGTGTGTATGATTGAACTGTTAATATTACTTTCTCTTTTATAATTTTCACATATATTAATTAATCTATAAAGAGCATGTATATAGCACTCTTTGAAGTATTAAAATTTTTAGAATTATTTAAACTGATCTGACCATACTGATCAAATCAGCTAATTTGGAGAGGGGTGGTGGTCAAACTTCAGTATAGGGAATATATGGTAGAAATAAAACATCTGATTTAGAATAGAGATGAGTCACCTATCAGTTATCACCCAATTTAAATTTCTTTAGCTAAATGCCAGCATTTCAGTCATCTGGAAAATACCTTTAAGACTATTTTTTTTTTTTCTGACAAAAAATGAACTTTATTGTAGCAGCCATTTGGGCTGAAAATACGATTTCTATATTTACATTTAATGCATTTTTCATATATTTTGTCTAGTCATTTGGGATAAGGTAACATCATTTGTTCATGTTGACTGATCGTAGGTTAACCTACGTTGCTTAAATATTTGCAACTAAAAAAAGTATTGTCTAGGTTAGCGTTTGTGATTTGCCCATTTTCTTTTGAAACTGCCTTCTTCAGTAGAAAATATAGGAAAAAGCTAACTTACTATATTATAGTATAATAAATTCTCTGTATGTATTCTATGTTTGTAGGGTAGCAGTGTGTCATTGGGTCTAAGCAAAAGCATCTTTACTCTGGCATCATTTAATACACTGTGTCTTTATTATGGCATGTGGTTGATGTCAAGGGTCCTAGGGCAAATTGCATTCCACAGGACAAACAATCAGGCATGCATGGATGCTACTCTTATCTGGAATTATTTGCCCAATGTTAGCAATGTCCTAGGGAAGAAACAGCCTGATTTTAACCAGTTGATCCTATTGATCATTTTGCCCCAATGAAGTGATATTTCGAAGGTCACTTTGTGTCTCTTGAGTAGAGATTGTGGCTTCCTTGGTAAACCTTAGCTTCTTTGACAAGCAATGAATTCACCAGCCTCCTCCATTTTGTAATTGCTTTTTTCCTAAGGGATTTGAGGTTGCCTTTCTCTTAGAGATGACATTGATGAAATGACATTTTATTATCAAAAGAACCAAGGCTAAAAAATTTACCTTCTGATGGAGCAATTAAAGAGATTTAGGAAGGCTGCTCAGTTATTCATGCATTCAGTCAGCATCTATAGTCACTGTACTCAATTAGCTGCATCTTTCTACCCCCTCACTCTATTGAACCCAACTGAATATTATTTGACTTTAAAAGACATGTTAAAATGGGTATGCTGATAAAGCATGGACAGTCTGGAAGACAAAGATATGAGAGAACATAAATCTGGCAGAGACTTGATGAACCCTCCTAGTCCAGCCTTTTTATTTTTCCACTCAGGACACAGAGGTTCTCAGAGATGAAGTGACTTGTTTAGGGTCAAAGAACTAATTAGTGACAGAGCCTGGGCTCTGATTACACTTTTCCTTTTTCTTCTCTCCATTCCCCTGTGATAGCTGAGGCCTGGGACTTTATTGCCCTATTCTGGCCAGTTTGCCTTCCCTTCCTTCCTACCATTCAGTCATCCAGCAATACATATTCGGCATCTGTAATGGTCTGGATGCTCTGCAGGCACGCGGGGATACAGAGGCTATTGGAGAAGGTATAGTTTCTGTCCTCTGAGAGCTCACACTCATGGAAAAGACCACTGAGCAGGCAATTGCAGGGCAAAGTGTGATATGTGCTATGCCAGCCAGGTACATGGTTCATGTAGGAGGGCCACCTCACCTATTGTGGGGAATAGGATGGTCAAGGAGGACTTCTGGAAAAGTTGGTGACTAAACTGGGATCTGAGGGAGTAGGAAGTGTTGTCCAGTCAAAGTGGCAAGAATAGTATTTGCAAAGGTTTGGCTGGAAGAGGCAGCACAGTGCATTTAGTGGAATTAGAAGTAATTTAATATAGATGGACCACACTCCCCTGCCTCATTTAGGAAACAAATTTCAGAGAAGTTTTTCTATTCTTTATGTCTTCTAGAAATCAAATATATTTTGTAATTAGCTTTGAGAGTCATTTTGACTTCCATATTATGAATGTTCTCTTCCAGTCCCTTATGACTTGCTAGTGGCAATAGTGATTATCTGTGTTATTTCAAAATGCAGTTCAGAGCCAGCTGGTACTGAGAACTGATTCTTATTCAATGAGGGAGCTGATCCTGAGCCAGGGGAGGCAAATTCTCTTTTAAATAAATATTTGCTTCTGGGCTAAGACCTTATATTCTGTACTCAATTTCAGCATGACGGATTTTTTAAAAGTTTGTTTGTAATTACCTGCAAAACCCCTGAAGATTTAAAATAAAAATGCCCAGAGTGCCCTGACTGTGGCTGCTACGCTAATGGGTACAAGCATCTTGACACATCTGTCAGTCTCAGCTGCCAGCTGTTGTTGTTTTGTGGTATGGAATTAGAGGTGTTTGAGCTTTTACAGATTTCAGTCTGGAGCTGGTTCCATTTTTCCTCCCACATACTCCCCAAGCCATTTAATTTAAATCAACGTTAGGTATGTGGGAAGGAAAATTTTCTGTCTGTCTTTTTTACTTATCCTGTGTTTGACAATGGATTCTACCTTGCTGTGAAGAGTTTACACATATCTATATTAGCATTTATCATGTTATATTGTACAGAGAAGTCCATAATTCAAAACTTTTATAATATGTGTCTTAAGTTTCCCATAAGGCTAAATGTAAATTAGAAGTGATGCATTCTTGGGGCACATAACTCCACAGTTATTGTGGGAAAGGGGCACCTTAGTATTGTTCTGATATTGCAGTCTTGTTGCCATTTTTTTTCCCCTTTTTCCTTATTGATTATACTATACCTTTTGCAAACTAAAAGATGTAACTGCTTTAAACAGACTGTTTTCCCAGAAGTTGAATTCTAAACTAATGGCACAGGGTATCTGGCAGTTTGGGGTCTTCAGCATAGCATTATATCACACTTACATCCTTTTACGATTGCTGGTTTCTGAGAACCAGCAGTAGCACCGACATGGGGACTTCCCTGGTGGCGCAGTGGTTACAAATCCACTTGCCAATGCAGGGGGACGTGGGTTTGAGCCCTGGTCTGGGAATATCCCACATGCCGTGGATCAACTAAGCCCGTGCGCCACAACTACTGAGCCTGCTCTCTAGAGCCCTCAAGCCACAGCTACTAAGCCTGCGCGCCACAACTACTGAGCCCACATGCCACAACTGCTGAAGCCTGTGTGCCTAGAGCTCGTGCTCCGCAACAAGAGAAGCCACTGCGATGAGAAGCCCACGCACCGCAATGAAGAGTAGCCCCTGCTCGCTGCAAAAGTAATTTATAATTTTAACAAAAGTGCTATGGTAGGTAGAATTCTAAGATGGCCCCCAAGGTTTCCCACCTCTCCGGTATATATTCCTTGACTAATGCCCAGGACTGTGAATATGATGGATTTAACATAGATTATGTTATATGGCACAGATGACTTTAAGAAAGAGAGATTTTCTGGGTAAGCTTGACCTAATCATATGAGCCCTTTAAACATGGATTCTAAGGTCAGAGTCAGGGAAGTCACAGATTCAAAATAGGAGAGGGATTCACTGCATGAGAAGTTCTCCACTGTTGATTTGAAGGTGGAGGGGACCACATGGCATGGAATGCGACAGCCCCTGGAGCTGAAAGTGACTCCCAGTGACAACAGCCAGGAAGCAAGTACCTCAGTCCTAAGACCACAGGAAACTGATTTTTGCCAATAACAAGAGTAAGATTGGAAGTGTTTTTCTTCCCTCTAGAGCCTCCAGACAAATATTCATTCTGGCCAACACCCCGATTTCATCCTCAGAATACCCTGAATAGAGACCCCAGCCACACTGTGCTGGAAATCTGACCTACAGAATTGTGAGCTGATAGATGGGTGTCATTTTAAGCCACTGGATTAGTGGTATTTTGTTGCACAGCAATAGAAAACTGATACAAGTGCATATTAATATAACTGTTCAGTAGTAATAAACCTGTCACAGAAATCCAGAGGCAAGTGGAGAGTAGTGGAGTTCACAGGATACTTACAAGGGGTGTTGGCTCACTAAAGTGGTATTGCTTGTAACTGTAATGAAAGCAGTTTCCTGTGCCTTTGACTGCTCAGTTTAGAAACCATGGAAGTTGGATGAATTTTTATGATTTGAGGAGGATTTGCATGATTTCAAAATGTATGCTTAGGAATGAACCTTTATTACACTTCTCAGGTTGTATTACTTCAGGTTGCATAACTGAGATTTCTTAAAGTATGATATTATGTGTTTGTTTCCCCATTAAATCCTGAGCTCGGCCGAGGAAGCCACTGGGTCTTACTCATCTTCTTATCCCTAGCAACAAGCACAGTGCTTGGCACCTTGTAGGTGCTCAATAAGTGTTAATTGGAGAGTTGAAATGTAATGGCACGAATAAACAAATCTCTCCAAAGTTCTGGTGAGATTCAGAATGAGTAAACAAATAGGAATGGTTGTGTTCCAATAAAACTTTATTTACAAAACAGGCAGTGGATCAGATTTGGCCCATGGGCTATAGTTTGCTGAGCTCTGGGGTAGATCACAAGTTATTATAGCCTAAAGGCACCTCTAACATATAACAACCTTCATGGCAAGTTTGAGATTTTTAAAAAAATATACTCCAAATATTTGATAGAGCTGAACAAGGTGTACTTCTTTGGGGCGCTGTATTTACTATTTGCCTCAGACATTCCTGTTGGTGCAATGGAAAGTAAGTCACTTGCTTCCAAGGATGAGTTCTTCCCAAGTTTCTGTTGCATTCTGCAGCTTTTTTGTGAGTAAAGTCTGAATGGAGCAAAGCTAAGCAAATAGGATGCTCGAATGAGTGGCACTGATTGACTTGGGGTGGGAGTATTTCTTTAGTATTGAAATATGAAGTTAAATTCTTTAGGTTGCATGTGGCACTTTGATTTATGAAAGGCTATAAAGGGTAGCACATACATACACTGAGGCTTTCTCCAAATTATGAATGTTTGTGAACTTGTGAACAGCTGGAGGCATAGACAAGGGTGGCCAGATGGGAAGGTAGGAGTAGAGGCAAATATTCTTTGCGGCCGTTCTGTGTTACCAACACTTATCATTAGAGCTTGCAGGGGAGGGTCTTTGAAAAGAAATAGAGGCAGGTATAAAGTGTCAGGTAGCTGGGGGAAAGACAAATATGGGGGTAGTAGACCAAAGCTGCTTCATCTACTGATTCTTCACCTAGGAATTCATTCTAAGAAAAAATTAAGGGAGTAGGCATAGATTTAGTCACAGCCTTGTTCATAGCATGGTTCTTTAATTTAAAAAAAAATTTTACCTGAAGAGTGAAACTATTATAAAGTGGAGGAGTGAATAAATAAGTGATGGTATATTTCTACATAGAAATTCAGCCAACAGAAATGACATGGAAAGATATTCACATTAATTTGCTAAGTGAAATAAACTGTCTACAATATGTATGTACAGAAAATGAGAATGCCTGTTTTCTCACACCCTCACTAACATATGACCCTACTTTTGTTTTTAAAAATTTTTTACACACATATACATATAGGTACGCATCAGCAAAATTAGTTTGTTAAGAGCATGGACTGTGTCAAGCCTGGCTTTGAATCTCACCTTAAGGACATTTTAACCTTAGGCAAGTTACTTAAAATTTCTCTGCCTCATTTTCCCTATCTTTAGAATGAGGATGAGCTGACTTTCCGTCTCAGTTCTTCTCAACATAGTAGTAGGTGTTCAAAGGACTATTGTTGAATGCACAAGGTGCCCATTACTGCTGGTGCACAGGTAATTATTATTTTATATTAAAAATCTGAATTTAAATGTTGGACCCATCAACTCTTTCAAAGAGCTTGGAAAGAAAACTGAATTACTTTGTAAGGATTACTTAAAATTGATTTTTAAATTTACTTACAGTAAAATTCACTCTTTGTGTTACAGTTCTGTGGGTTTTGACAAAAGCATAGAGCTGTATAACTACCTTCACAGTCCTGATACAGGACACCTGTGTCGCCTCAAAACCTCCCTTGTGCTGCCCTCTCTGTAGTCAGCCCTTCTTCTCAGCCCCCAATCCCTGGCAACCACCAGTTTGTTCCCCATGCTAATAGTTTTGCCTTTTCCAGAATGTCATAGAAATAAAAGTATACAGCATATAACCTTTTGCATCTGGCTTCTTTCACGTGGCATAACACATTTGCAACGCATCCATGCTATAGCCTTTATCACTAGTTCATTCGAAAGATAATACTTCTAAAGATAATGCCTCTTATTTATGAAACATCTGTATCATAGCCACACAAGTGTTTTTTTTGTCCCTGAGGTTGCCCTGAAGCCAGAGTTGTGACAGTATAGAATGATAGCACTGAAGAAAACTTGAGAAGCAGCCTGGTCTGATTCAGCCTGTTGAGGAGGTGAGGGTTCTGAGAGCCAGAAATCAGATACATAACCTCAGGTGAGCTCAAGTCAGACTTAAGACCAGAATTCAGAGCTTTGATGCTAAACTAGCAAAATTATATTGGAGGTCAGATAGGGGAAACCATTTTAGTGATGAACTAGTGGAAAGGTTCCTGAAGGGCATTGAGATGGTGGGGGTGGGGAGGGGGGGGTGCATGCGTGCGTGTATCTGCTGCGATGTATTGCGTTGAAATGATGACCTTAAATTGCTTTTAGAAAGAGAACAAACCAGCACTTTTTTGTGTTTAGGTTGAGAAGAAAGGACCTTCTGTCATTATTATTTTTTTTAATGAAGTGTAGTTGATGAATAGTATTATTTAAGGTATAGGTGTACAGTATTGTGATTCACAGTTTTTAAATGTTATACTCCATTTATAGCTATTATTAAAAATTGGCTATATTCCCTGTGTTGTACAATATATCTTTTTAGTTTATTTTATACATAATAGTTTATAACTCTTAATCCCCTACCTTCGGATTGCCCCTCCCCCTTCCCTCTTCCCACTGGTAACCACTAGTTTTGTGCTTTATATCTGTGAGTCTGTTTCTTTTTTGTTATATTTACTAGCTTGTCTTATTTTTTAGATTCCACATATAAAGGATATCATACAGCATTTGTCTTTTTCTGACTTACTTCACTTAGCACAGTACCCTCCAAGTCCATCCATGTTGTTGCAAATGGCAAGGGGTGAGTTTGTGTAATCTACCTCAACTTTCTATCATTCATAGTAAGCACCGGTTTGGAGAATGGCCAGCAGATATCACAGTTGCTGCTTTCACTGCAGGGGTGTGTAATATATATGGTAATTGGCAGGTTAGCAGACATTTGGTCTGTCCAAAATGTCCAGTAGACATTTAGTGCACGCCAAAAGGTCCTTGATATTTGGTCCTGTCCAAAACCATTTGGCATGGACCCAATATGCTCATGGACATTTTGGGTAGGACCAGATTTTAAGGACCTTTTGGCATGGTCCAAATGTCTTTATGGATATTTTGGACAGGACCAAATATCAAGGATGTTTTGGCATGGACCAAATGTCTTATGGACATTTTGGACAGGACCAGTTGTCCTGCAAGTATTGGCTAAGTCTTTTAAGCATGTAAGCTTGGTTTGATGAGCACCAGATCCCCACAGAAAGCTCACACCAGATCCTGAAGTGTGCAGAGGTGTGTAGTTCGCTTTGAAGCCTAAAGTAGAATGAGTCCTTTTATTGTCTATTATTTATCCTGTTTATGTTTTATTTCTAAAGGCATAGTACTACTTTATCTAAAAATAACTAGATAACATATAAGTACCATATTATATCTTAAGAAATAAAAATAAATTTTTATTAAAAATTGAATTAGGTTTTTAAAAATGGTATCTCTTGAGGGGAGGAACCAAGATGGTGGAGTAGAAGGACGTGCTCTCACTCCCTCTTGTGAGAACACCAGAATCACAACTAGCTGTTGGACAGTCATTGACAGGAAGACACTGGAACTCACCAAAAAAGATACCCCACATCCAAAGACAAAGGAGAAGCCACACTGAGACGGTAGGAGGGGTGCAGTCACAGTAAAATCAAATCCCATAACTGCTGGGTGGGTGACTCACAGACTGGAGAACACTTATACCACAGAAGTCCACCCACTGGAGTGAAGATTCTGAGCCCCACGTCAGGCTTCCCAACCTGGGTGTCGGCAACGGGAGGAAGAATTCTTAGAGAATCAGACTTTGAAGGCTAGTGAGATTTGACTGCAGGACTTTGACAGGACTGGGGGAAACAGAGACTCCACTCTGTAGTAGTGTGCTCATTGGGACCCAGGGGAAGGAGCAGTGTGATCCCAGGGGAGGCTGAACCAGACCTACCTGCTAGTGTTGGAAGGTCTCCTGCAGAGGCGGGGGGTGGCTGTGGCTCATCGTGGGGACAAGGACACTGGCAGCAGAAGTTCTGGGAAGTACTCCTTGGCGTGAGCCCTCCCAGAGTCTGTCATTAGCCCCACCAAAGAGCCCAGCTAGGCTCCAGTGTTGGGTCACCTCAGGCCAAACAACAAATAGGGAGGGAACCCAGCCCCACCCATCAACAGTCAAGCAGATTAAAGTTTTACTGAGCTCTGCCCACCAGAGCAACAATCAGTTCTAGCCACCACCAGTCCCTCCCATCAGGAAACTTACACAGCCTCTTAGATAGCCTCATCCACCAGAGGGAAGACAGCAGAAGCAAGAAGAACTACAATCCTGCAGCCTGTGGAACAAAAACCACATTCACAGAAAGACAGACAAGATGAAAAGGCAGAGGGCTATGTACCAGATGAAGGAACAAGATAAAGCTCCAGAAAAACAACTAAATGAAGGAGAGATAGGCCACCTTCCAGAAAAAGAATTCAGAATAATGATAGTGAAGATGATCCAAAAGGAATGGAGGCAAAGATGGAGAAGATGCAAGAAAGACCTAGGAGAATTAAAGAACAAACAAACAGAGATGAACAATACAACAACTGAAATGAAAACTACACCAGAAGGAATCAGTAGCAGAATAACTGAGGCAGAAGAACAGATAAGTGACCTGGAAGACAGAACGGTGGAATTCACTGCTGTGGAACAGAATAAAGAAAAAAGAATGAAAAGAAATGAAGACAGCCTAAGAGACCACTGGGACAACATTAAACGCAACAACATTCTCATTATAGAGGTCCCAGAAGGAGAAGAGAGAAAGAAAGGACCCGAGAAAATATTTGAAGAGAATATAGTTGAAAACTTCCCTAACGTGGGAAAGGAAATAGCCACCCAAGTCCAGAAAGTGCAGCGAGTCCATGCAGGATAAACCCAAGGAGAAACACACCGAGACACATAATAATCAAATTGGCAAAAATTAAAGACAAAGAAAAAATTATTGAAAGCATCAAGGGAAGAACAACAAATAACATACAAGGGAACTCCCATAAGGTTATCAGCTGATTTCTGAGCAGAAACTCTACAAGCCGGAAGGGGAGTGGCATGATATACTTAAAGTGGTGAAAGGGAAGAACCTACAACCAAGATTACTGTACCCCGCAAGGATCTCATTCAGATTCGATGGAGAAATCAAAAGCTTTACAGACAAGCAAAAGCTAAGAGAATTCAGCACCACCAAACCAGCTCTACAACAAATGCTAAAGGAACTTCTCTAAGTGGGAAACACAAGAGAAGAATACGATCTACAAAAACAAACCCAAAAGAATTAAGAAAATGGTCATAGGAACATACATGTTGATAATTACCTTAAATGTGAATGGATTAAATGCTCCAACCAAAAGACATAGACTGGCTGAATGGATACAAAAACAAGACCCATATATATGCTGTCTACAAGAGACCCACTTCAGACCTAGGGACACATACAGACTGAAAGTGAGGGGATGGAAAAAGATATTCCATACAAATGGAAATCAAAAGAAAGCTGGAGTAGCAATTCTCATATCAGATAAAATAGAGTTTAAAGTAAAGAATGTTACAAGAGACAAGGAAGGGCACTACGTAATGATCAAGGGGTCAATCCAAGAAGAAGATATAACAATTGTAAATATATATGCACCCAACATAGCACCTCAATACATAAGGCAACTGCTAACAGCTATAAAAGAGGAAATCGACAGTAACACAATAATAGTGGTGGACTTTAACACCTCACTTACACCAATGGACAGTTCATCCAAACAGAAAATGAATAAGGAAACAGAAGCTTTAAATGACACAGTAGACCAGATAGATTTAATTGATATTTATAGGACATTCCATCCAAAAACAGCAGGTAACTTTCTTCTCAAGTGCGCACAGAATCCTGGAGAATTCCAGGATAGATCACATCTTGGGTCACAAATCAAGGCTCAGTAAATTTAAGAAAATTGAAATCATATCAGCTATCTTTTCCGACCACAACGCTATGATATTAGAAATGAATTACAGGGAAAAAAACGTAGAAAACACAAACACATGGAGGCTAAACAATACGTTACTAAATAACCAAGAGATCACTGAAGAAATCAAGGAGGAAATCACAAAATACCTAGAGACAAATGACAGTGAAAACACGACGATCCAAAACCTCTGGGATGCAGCAAAAGCTGTTCTAAGAGGGAAGTTTATAGCTATACAAGCCTACCTCAAGAGACAAGAAAAATCTCAAACAATCTAACCTTACACCTAAAGGAACTAGAGAAAGAAGAACAAACAAAACCCAAAGTTAGCAGAAGGAAAGAAATCATAAAGGTCAGGGCAGAAATAAATGAAATAGAAACAAATAAAACAGTAGCAAAGATCAATAAAACTAAAAGCTGGTTCTTTGAGAAGATAAACAAAATTGATAAATCATTAGCCAGACTCATCAAGAAAAAGAGGGAGAGGACTGAAATCAATATAATTAGAAACGAAAAAGGAGAAGTTACAACAGACACCGCAGAAATACAAAGCATCCTAAGAGACTACTACCAGCAACTCTATGCCAATAAATTGGACAACCTGGAAGAAATGGATAAATTCTTAGAAAGGTATAACCTTCCAAGACTGAACCAGGAAGAAATAGAAAATATGAACAGACCAATCACAAGGAATGAAATTGAGACTGTGATTAAAAATCTTCCAACAAACAGAAGTCCAGGACCAGATTGCTCCACAGGTGAATTCTATCAAACATTTAGAGTAGAGCTAACACCCATCCTTCTTCAAACTCTTCCAAAAAGTTTCAGAGAAAGGAACACTCCCAAACTCATTCTACGAGGCCACCATCATCCTGATACCAAAACCAGACAAAGATACTACAAAAAACGAAAAGTTCAGACCAATATCACTCATGAATATAGATGCAGAAATCCTCAACAAAATAGTAGCAAACAGAATCCAGCAACACATTAAAAGGATCATACACCATGATCAAGTGGGATTTATCCCAGGGATGCAAGGATTCTTCAGTGTATGCAAATCAATCAGTGTGATACACCTTATTAACAAATTGAAGAATAAAAGCCATATGATCATCTCAATAGATGCAGAAAAAGCTTTTGACAAAATTCAACACCCAGTTATGATAAAAACTCTCCAGAAAGTGGGCAGAGAGGGAACCTACCTCAACATAATAAAGGCCATATATGACAAACCCTCAGCAAAAATCATTCTCAGTGGTGAAAAACTGAAAGCATTTCCTCCAAGATCAGGAACAAGACAAGGATGTCCACTCTCACCACTATTATTCAACATAGTTTTGGAAGTCCTAGCCACAGCAGTCAGAGAAGAAAAAGAAATAAAGGGAATACAAATTGGAAAAGAAGAAGTAAACCTGTCGTTGTTTGCAGATGACATGATACTATACATAGAGAGTCCTAAAAATGCCACCAGAAAACTACTAGAGCTAATCAATGAATTTGGTAAAGTTGCAGGGTACAAAATTAATGCACAGAAATCTCTTGCATTCCTATACACTAATGATGAGGAATCTGAAAGAGAAATTAAGGAAACACTCCCATTTACCATTGCAATAAAAAGAATAAAATACCTAGGTATAAACCTACCTAGGGAGACAAAAGACCTATATGCAGCAAACTATAAAACACTGATGAAAGAAATTAAAGATGATACCAACGTATGGAGAGATATACCATGTTCTTGGATTGGAAGAATGAATATTGTGAAAATGACTATACTACCCAAGGCAATCTACGGATTCAATGCAATCCCTATCAAATTACCAATGGCATTTTTTTTTTACAGAACTAGAACAAAAAATCTTAAAATTTGTATGGAGACACAGAAGACCCCAAATAGCCAAAGCGGTCTGGAGGGAAAAAAACGGAGCTGGAGGAATCAGACTCCCTGACTTCAGACTATACTACAAAGCTACAGTAATCAAGACAATATGGTCCTGGCACAAGAATAGAAACATAGATGAATGAAACAAGATAGAAAGCCCAGAGATACACCCACGCACCTATGGTCAACTAATCTATGACAAAGGAGGCAAGGATATACAATGGAGAAAAGACAGTGTCTTCAATAAGTGGTGCTGGGAAAACTGGACAGCTACATGTAAAAGGATGAAATTAGAACACTCCCTAACACCATACACAAAAATACACTCAAAATGGGTTCGAGACCTAAACGTAAGACCGTACACTATCAAACTCTTAGAGGAAAACATAGGAAGAACACTCTTTGACATAAATCACAGCAAGGTCTTTTTTGACCCACCTCCTAGAGTAATGGAAATAAAAACAAAAATAAACAAATGGGACCTAATGAAACTTAAAAGCTTTTGCACAGCAGAGGAAACCATAAACAAGACAAAAAGACAACCCTGGGAAGGGGAGAAAATATTTGCAAACGAATCAACAGACAAAGATTAATATCCAAAATATATAAACAGCTCTTGCAGCTCAGTATTAAAGAAACAAACAACCAATCAAAAAATGGGCAGAAGGGCCTCCCTGGTGGCGCAGTGGTTGAGAGTCCGCCTGCTGATGCAGGGGATACGGGTTCGTGCCCCGGTCCGGGAGGATCCCACGTGCCGCGGGGCGGCTGGGCCCGTGAGCCATGGGCGCTGAGCTTGCGCATCCGGCAACGGGAGGGGCCACGACAGTGAGAGGCCCACATATCGCAAAAAAAAAAAAAAAAAAAAAAAATGGGCAGAAGACCTAAATAGACATTTCTCCAAAGAAGACATACAGATGGCCAAGCAGCACATGAAAAGCTGCTCAACATCACTAATTATTAGAGAAATGCAAATCAAAACTACAATGAGGTATCACCTCACACCAGTTAGAATGGGCATCATCAGAAAATCTACAAACAACAGATGCTGGAGAGGGTATGGAGAAAAGGGATCCCTCTTGCCCTGTTGGTGGGAATGTAAATTGATACAGCCACTATGGAGAACAGTATGGGGGTTCTTTAAAAAAACTAAAAATAGAATTACTGTATGATCCAGCAATCCCACAACTGGGCATATATGCAGAGAAAACCATAATTCAAAAAGACACATGTACCCCAATGTCCATTGCAGCACCATTTATAATAGCCAGGTCATGGAAGCGACCTCAATGCCCATCGACAGATGAATGGATAAAGAAGTTGTGGTACATATATACAATGAAATATTACTCAGCCATAAAAAGGAACAAAATTGAGTCATTTGTAGAGACGTGGATGGATCTAGAGACTGTCATACAGAGTGAAGTAAGTCAGAAAGAGAAAAACAAATATCGTATATTAACGCATGTATGTGGAACCTAGAAAAATGGTACAGATGAACCCGTTTACAGGGCAGAAGTTGAGACACAGATGTAGAGAACAAACTTATGGATACCGAGGGGGGAAAGCGGCGGGGGGGTGGGGGATGGTGGTGTGCTGAATTGGGTGATTGGGATTGACATGTATACACTGATGTGTATAAAACTGATGAGTAGTTATAACCTGCTGTATAAAAAAATAAATAAAATTAAATTTAAAAATATGTTATCTCTTGCATCTATTTCAAATATTTATCCATTTTTATTACCTAATGCAATAACAAATAAATATTTAATCTTAAGGAAAATTCAGTTATGGTTCATAATATTAAAAACTTCTATAAATAACATTAAGCATTTATTTGCTAATTTAAGTTGGTCACAGTAATGCAGGTTTTTACCCATGTGCATATCAGCTCATTTTCCTCTACCTTATTTTAAACCTTCTTTTTGATATGTTTATAGCAGTTGGTTGAATGTCATAGATACAGAACTTAGTTAGGCATCCAAGGTGATTTATATATTGTTCTTACATTAACTTCAACTGAAATCTTTGGTAAACATGGCAGTTGTCATAAGGAAATATACGTTGTTTGTCATGTTCAAATCTGAACTCTTGGCAACAGTTTTTAAAGGGACTGTAATTGTGTCTTTAGTTTGGTATTTTAGTTTTGTTTAAAGTTCAAACATTTGTTGTACATTTCTGTGTGGTTTATATATTTTTTAACATCAGTGCCCCACAAGACCTTCACGTAGAATTTTAAGCTAAATGTTTTCTTCTTTGAATAATTTATCCTGTAAAGTCCCTTCCCTCCTTCTGTAGCGTCTCTACCATCAAGGATATGGAAGGTTGCAGAGAGTGTGCTAAGTGTTATGGTAGTTGACAAACTAGTTCGGTTAGATAAGTCTCCCAATTGGAGTGTCAGCACAGATTAGTCTAGTCCATGGAGAGAAGAAAAACGTAGAAAATGTTGTCCAAAAGGCTTACAAAAGCAATGAGCTGTGACAGAGAAAGGGCCTGATACACCATCCTTGTGTTGAATTGAAGGAAAAATTAAAAACATCGATTTCAGCTATTGAAATTGCCTTACAGTACATGGGAGGTGCTAATTTGTTCAGACATCTTTTGGCAACCTTGCATGTAGAATCTGCTCAGTCCTGTTGTTATTTATGTGCAATAATGCCTGCAGCCAGAGAACTATCTTTCTGGACTTGGCTCTTTCTAACTGAGAATAAAGGCTTGAGGAATATGGGAGATGTCAGTAGCAACAAGCAACTTGAATTCCTCAAGATAAAGACCATGGCTGGGAAGAACTGAGCAGGCAAGAGAAGGTTACTGACTCCACATTAATAGTAAATTTACGAGAGTACGGAACAAATCATGCCAGGCCATCTTTATCGTTTTCTAGGTGGACGTGCAAGATTAAAGAAAGGAATTCAATAGCTTTAATATCTGGAATTGAGTAAATCATCTAATTCAGTGTCTCCACAAATCTTTGGGGGCTGTGGGGGTGATGGCAGGGGATGGGGAGAACCTCAATAAGAATTGGCTCAGAGCACCGTCATGTGGATTCAATTTGGCTGTTGTAATAAATTACAATGGAACAATGTCCACTGGGATGATGTTGGGATCAATAGAAGGTCAGGATGTAGCATCTCCGGCAGTGGTCTGGAAGAATGGATAACACACTTTATTAAGCTTGGCAGGCCAGGAGGTTTTGGTACTGTTGTGGTCCACCGCTGTCATTAGCCTTTATGAAGTACCTGTTGGGTATGGGGCACTCTGGGGGCTGCTAGTAGAGAGATAGAATGTGTACAATTGTCCAGATGGTCAACCTGTTTTAAAATGATGATAACAGGTACAATTTATTGAATACTGACAAGGCTGCCATGCATAGTGTTGAGCCTTTTTTCATGGATTATTTCTTTTAATCCTAGTGGCAATACCTGAGGGGGTTTTCTCTCTTAATTTTGTGGATGGGGAAAGTGAGTTATAGAGAATTACTGTAGGTAAGGAAGATGGTATGTATAGTAATAGGTTACGAAATGAGGTAGTCTGATTTTTACTCTTAACCACTCTTTATGCATATAGTATCACGATGTGCTCATGGGGAAGAAGTATGTTCCTTTGTTAGTTCATTCATTTGTTTGTTTATTCATTCAGCAAGCATCCTAAATATACTTAAGATGTTCTTGGTAGCAGAGGAGACAAGACCCATTCAAAGACAATTTTCAGAAATTGGTAATATCATGACTCTGATGTAGATATAAAGTGAATATGTGTTCAAGATTTTACTTAACTCATTCATCGATGAAAGAACCAGGCAGATATTAGAACTGGATAGAGAATCTCAAGGTCAGAAATATTTATAGATCAGAAATATTGAAATGAATATGCAAATGGATACAAAACTGTTTTTCCCCAAGTAGAGAGAGAAGTCAGTGTAACCTCTACTGGACAGGTCAGAATTTGTATGATTATAGGCGAAAATTATTTTCTTTGCTGTGAGTTGTCTACAATTTACCAAGTTGCAAAATAGCTCAAAGACAATGAAAGACTAGAAATCAGATAACCTGAAAGAGTATGATCTAAACAATAGTTTTTATTGAAGCACAGTTTTTACCTACAAGACTAAAGAGAGAGAATTGTGATGCAGCACAGTAGGGTATGATTTGGGATAAAAGACCTAAATACAGAGAATAAGTCCAGCTCTCCTAAGTTGTTCAGAAAGGACTTCTGGGCAAATATGGGAACTAAAATGAGAATCTCTGAGCTGGAAGGCATCTCATTTTTCAGATGGGGAATTTGAGGCCTAGAGAGCTAAAGGAAATTGTCCAAAGTCACTAACCTCCTTAGCCCAAGAAATTTTGTAACTTTCTGCCTTTCCATGATCCCTTTACTGGCGTGTGGCCAGAGAAGAGTAGGAAGGCCCCAGGCCAAAGTGTCTGCGGTGGTGAAGTAAAGACCAAGTGCATTACTTAGGATTCTCCAGAGAAACAGATCCAGTTGAATGGATAAAAACATACACACACACACACACACACACACACACACACACACACACACACACACACACACACACCTTTCTATTTATAAATTTAGAGAAAGATTTATTTTAAGGAATTACCTCATGTGATTGTGGAGGCTTATGAGTCCAAAATCTGATGAAGGAGATGGCAGGCTGGAGACTCAGGATAAAGTTGCAGTTTGAGTCTAAGGCAGTATTCTGTTGAACCAGAAAGAACTGATTTAAAAGATGAAGTTCAAAGGCAGTCTGCTGGAGAATTCTCTCTTACTTGGGGGAGATCAGTCATTTGTTCAATTCAGGCCTTCAGTTGATTGCATGATGTCCAACCCACTTTATGGAGGGCAATCTGCTTTACCCAAAGACCACTGATTTAAATGTAAATCTCATCCCCAAACACCCTCACAGCAACATTCTCAATAATGTTTGACCAACTATCTGGGCATTGTGGCTCAACCAAATTGACATATAAAATTTACCATCACATCAGGTCAAAGGACAGAGGGTCTTTGCCAGTCCAGAGAGGTAATTAGGGGTGATGGCAGAGTTGGTGGGGGAGACACTGGATACTAGGTACCTGGAGCGTGGTAGGGTCAGCATTAGCAAAGTCATAAATCTGAAGGTAAAATTTTTTCAGCTTCACAACTTTTGCAAGAGCCAGTCCTTGAAATAAGCCCATGGGTCACAACTATTACGGATACCTGTCACGGGTCTGTATACCTTCCTTGTCAGGGTATGTGTCTCTTTAAATGTGAAGGAGAGGTGTAGGTTCAGGATGGGTTTCCAGATAGTCACTACTTCAGAGTATGTTTGGATATTGGGAATTATAACTGAAGGATTATAAAGTCTAGGATATTTTAATACAGAAATTTGTAATCTGAATTGATGATTTGTTTTACAAGAGCTTGTCTGAAAATCATATTGATTACATCTCTATGAGTATACCCGCTAACTAGAAATCAGTTATTTAGAGAAAAATTTAGTGTGAACGTAATGCAAAGAAAAGTAATAAATTTTTAATTTTATTCACTTCTGTAGCTTTATCAGACCTCCTAGGGGCAAGATCAAGAAGATATTTATGATTGTTATCATCATTGTGATTGTTATTTCATAATAGCAGCTAATATTTACTGAGTTCCTCTGTGCTGGGTGTTAGATACTTTACATGTTATAAGGGTAACTTCCTCACCACCTCCAAGTCTTTCCTCTACTGTCATCTTCTCAAACCCTCCCTGAACACCTTATGTAAGTAGTGCATCCTGCTTGCCCCCCACTCCAGCAATCTTTATCCTCCTTATCTTGCTCTGTTTGTTCTTTTTTTCCCCATAGTATTTCACCTTTCAACACACTGTATCATTTACTTACTAATTATGTTGCTTTGCTGGATCTAAGTTCCACAGTGGCAGGGATTTTTGTGTGTTTTGTGTACTCATGTAGCCCAAGTGCACAGATCAGCCTTTGCCAGGTAATAGGAGCTGAATTAATATTTGTGGATTATACTGAATGAGTATGTCATTTAATCTTCATGACACCCTCATGACAGGTACGTACTGATCTTATTCCAATTTAACAGAAGAAGGCAAGGTTCTGGGAAGTTACTTTGGTGCTGTATTTTAGGCATATCATAGAGAGGCTGAAGAATCACATAGGTAAGTCAGAAGCTTACCCAGTCAGCTGAGGTCTTGCCATAGGCTTTGCAATTGAGAAGAATCCAGCATTTCTGAAGTAAGGCCAAGATGTGCTGAGGCGCTGTGGGTCCTGATGCTGACAAATTAAAAGAAAAAAAAAAACAACCAAAAAGTGTTAAGGTGAGAGTTATTGTTTAATAGGTACAGAGTTTTAGCTTTTGCAAGATGAAAAGAGTTCTGTGGATGGATAGTGGTGATGTTCACACAATAAAGCAAATGTGCTTAATGCCATTGAAGTGTACACTTAATAATGGTTAAGATGGTAAATTTTATGTTGTGTGTGTTTTACCAGAATTGAACTTAAAATATAAGAAATTAGAAATTTTTTTAAAGTTAAGATTTAATAGCCATTGTTTACGGTATGTGTTTGTGTTGGAGGAAGGAGGAACAGATGAGAAATAAAAAACATTTCATTGGAACAATGGGAAGCAGAAAACACCTGGGATTAAATTTTGGCTTCTGTTATTTCGACTCTGTGGCTTAGACCAGTTCTTTAGCTGCTCTCAGCCTCAGTTTGCCTAATCTTTGTGATAAACATGATCATAGTACCCACCGCATAGAGAAGTTTTAAGGATTCAAGAGAGATTGCGTGAAAAGGGCCTGGCAGAGTGCCTGGCTCCTAATGAATCCTTTTTTAAGGAGCATTTCTAACCAAATGATCAGGGTAAACACCTTTATTCTTGCCAAACTCTTAGTATATTGATTAATTCTTTTTATAAGACAGTGAGTGCAGGATTGAGAGCTCTGTGAGACCAACACCAGAGAGTACTTTCCACATGGTCCTTTCTGTTTTCTAATTGGATTATAGTAAGTAATGACCAATTATTACCAACAGTGGTTTCTCAGCTCTTGAGGGTTGATGCCCTTTTGTGTGAGTTTCTTATAAGTCTGGGCAGTGCTAGGAGACCCGGTCAGTATTGTTCATTTGTATCTTTCTCTTATCTCTGAGATGGTTGAGAGTGAGGCCACTGAGTTGTAACTCTTCCTTTCTTATTTGGGGCATTGAGAAGTAGATTTCTCCTGTTTTTCAGGAGAAACATCACCAAGTTGTAGCAAGCATGCAAAAATCCTTATGACTTTGAGAAAACTATAGAGACCCAATGACGTTTCATGTCTTCCTTCCCTCCCCTTATGGGAATCAATGTAAGTTATATCTTAGGAATGGGACAGACTAACCTTGTGTCATCTAAGGACAGGCTTTTAAAAGTATTCGTCTCCAGGTGAAGGAAAGATTGTCACATGGCAAGTAGTTAAGGTGTTGCCTGGCAAGGCAGGATGATCTGAGGGTTTTCTGGACATTGCTCATTAAGCATTAGTTGTTACTTAACAGAGATGAATTTACTGGGAACCTAGTTATGCTCAAGTTTGTGTCCCCTCCCTTTTGCAGGTGTCTTCCAAAGCCCTGGGAGTGTATTCTCATGTTACGTTTTTTTAAGATATTCCTGTATTTCTTAAATGAGCTTTCCCCACTCCCACTCAGTTCAGGCCCCACAAAATCTCCATCCACCCCTGTTGTTATTGTTGTTGAAATGTGGGCAGATAGTAGCAACCACAAGAGGACAAACCCTCAAAACAGAGGGACAAGTGCAGGTAGAAAATGCTCAGAGCAGGGTGGGCCAAGAGGTAGAGGCAGAATGAGTTCAACAAAAATAAGTGTCTCTGCAGCTGGGTTGTGCTAGTGATGGGGCTAATGGGCCTCCAGATAGTGCCAGATTTGGAAGCCAGCATCTGTTACCTCGGCAGTCTGTCCGTCTCGCCTATTATACAGGATGTTCTAGTAGAAAAGTACTGCTTGAGCTCTTTGGGGCAGACTTGATGACTAATGTCTTTTAATGTCTTCAAATTTTCTCTGAATAATAGAAGCTAAGGCTGCATATCAGAATCAGACATAAATGTATTTGGCTACGGATTACAATAAAATTTACTGGTGCTGAAGATAATCACACCATTTCACTTTCCATGAATTTCATTGTCTGGAAAAAGTGATATCACTCCTTGGAAGGAAGGAGAATACCTTGCTTCATTTGCTGTTCTGCTGGGAGAGGAAATCTCTGCAACTTGACAGCAACTGATGCCTGTCTTTTCTCCTTATGTCCGCCCTTCCCATTAGGGAGCACTGCCATCTCATCTAGGATGCATAAGCTCAGGTTGTTTGCTTGGCCTATCCCGGCTTTATAGCAGGGAGGCCGTATCACATTCCCTTTGCTGGCTGCTGCAAAGAGACAAACGGTTAAGCAGATGTTTCACTAAAGGGACCCAGGTTGCCATGTTTGGCCTTTCAGTTTACGTGTAGTGGGGCTTTGATAGTTTATACACAGAGGGTACGTGTCGTAACGAGTGCTGCAACCCAACACTAGCATTGTCTTTGGTAGCCCCTGTGTTGGAATATTGAATTACATTGCACTGCCATGAGTGCTGTGAACCTCTGAAGACCAACATTTGGCCCATGTCAGATCGTAATTGCTTTTTGATAGAAAAGTGCCTATATTGAGCATGAGGGCAGTTTTGAATGAGTGAATAAAAATCAGAGTACTTGAAAACAGGCATTTGCTTATGTTACTGTATTGAATTTTCCATCTTGCTTGGTTGGGTATTGGCAAAACCACTTGATTTTAACCATTATTCTAAAAGATCTGGCCCATGTTATTATTGATAGACAGTGTCTTGAGCCAGTGATCTAGCTGGGCGGACTGAGTCAAGTTATTTTACTCCTTTAAGCCTCAATTTTCTCATTGTTAAAATAAGAACACGTTTTCCCCCATAGGATTGTGTTGAGAGTGAAGTGAGATGATGGGTGTTCACAATACCCAGCAGAGTACATGGGGCATAATAAACACTTAATACACAATAGCCCATTTTTATGTATACTGAGGATTATATTATATATACAAATTGGCACTTATTCAGTCATTTACTCAGTATTATTGTTCACCCACCATGTTCCATGTCTAGAATTCATTCGTATGTTATCTCAAAATAAAATTGGCTCTAGTGGTTTGAACTGGAGGTTCTCTAGAATTTTTATTTTGAAACCCTTGAACCCCTTTTTCCCTGTTCAGCAACGTTTGCTTTCCTATTTCAGTTCAAAGCAGGTTCATCACTTTGGGCCATGCTTGGGCATAGTCCTGCTATTTCTCTTTAAGTGCCATCTGAAGCACTATCCCCTAAAGAAATAGCTCTATAGCCCCAGGTCGGGGCACAGGTACCGTATAAAACTTTATTTAAAGGATGGCTTTATATTATTCTCACCTGTTTTCCTAAAATAATATGACTTACTTCTGCAAGACAGATGGATATAATGACTGCCATACAATTGATAGCTGTTGCAAAGTTTAACTTAGTAAGAACCTGAAGGTAGCGTTCGCAGATGGTTTAAAGGCACACTTTTGAATAAATGATCTCAGGCTATGGGAAGAAGGTACCATGAACTACAGTTGGCTTGCCTGTCTCTTCGTATCTCCTACTGCAACTTTGAGGAGGTTACCAGTTTTATTTCCTGGAATTAAATGGGGAGAAAATGTAAACTGCCTCTAGATCTTTGAAGTTTCAGTTTTAAGGGGGTTAGACTTCTTAATGTTTTACCCAAAGAGTCAGCTGCTTCTTAATGTTGCCACATTATATTGGGATAGGGCTTTACAATTTTCACAGGGTACATGTTGTCCCATTCAATCCCCTCCACAATCCTGTGGGGTCATCAGGACAGCTATTTTTGTAGATGAGGAAGCCGAGGTCTAGAAGTAGTTAAATGGCTTGATTGAGATTATGAGATAGAAAAGCAATGGGAATCAAGTTTTCTGACTCCCAGTGAACAACGACAGTAATCATAATGGCAAGAATATTTGAAAGATCGGCAAGTGATCTTTTGTGTCAGCTCCTACACTAAGTTCCTGATGTGTGTAAGTCAGGTACCAGATGAGGTCAGCCTGTCCTTTGAGATGAGTAAATACAGCTTTCTTGTCCTGTCCCACATCCAGTAAGAAGCCCACCCCTTCCCCAGAGTCCCCACCATCCCTCAGAGTCTCCTGTTCTCAGGATGCCCTTCAGTTGTGAATTTCTACCCTTGTACTGTTGAGCTCACCTATATCTCCTTCCCTGGGGTCTGGTTGTTCTGTTTACCTGGTAATGGAATACAACCACCCTTCCTTAATTTCCACTCTTAGCACTAACATAAGGCATTTGGGGGCTGAGCAGCCTTTCCTGAAACTTAGAGGTGGGAGAGCAGGTCACAATCGGGCAGACTTGAGTAAACAGAGCCTCAGGCTTCCCTGGTTCTTCAGAAATCTAGTGCTGCCTCATCATGTGGAGTTTCTCATTGGTCACCTTTGTCTGCTCATTTCAGCAGCTTGCCAAGAGGCAGTTGTTCAGCCCTGTCTCTTGCCCACTTCTCTCCCTGGCCCACCTAACTACGTTTCTTCTCATCTTGGCCATAGCCCACCTGAGTATAGTGGAGTTCAGGTCTCTGTGCTCCTCTGTTTCCCTGTAGAGTACACCTTTAGCTCCTCATCTTTTCTACATAAAAAGGACTGTGTAATATTTCATATTTCCCAAAGAAAAGGCAATTTTATCCCCCATATGAAATTCAGGTGCCAGCTCTAAAAAAATCCCATTTCTTCCCAGCTTTCTACAGTTGTGTTAACTCCTGTAGCCACCATATTTATCCTATGGGATAGATATTATTATCCCATTTTACAGTTGATGCACCCAAGGCTCAAAGGGATTAGCTAACCTGCCTAAGGTCACACAGAGATCTAATCTCCTCATGTCCACTGCACTGGGGGTTATCAAGTATTTTCTTAAAGGACTAGATGGTCTCTGTTGCAACTACACAACTCTGCCGTTTGAAACAAAGCACTAAAGCAGGTATAGACACAAATGGACATGGCTGGGTTTCAGTAAGTTTTGTCTACAAAAAAAGGTGGTGGGCTTCCCTGGTGGTGCAGTGGTTGAGAGTCCGCCTGCTGATGCAGGGGACACGGGTTTGTGCCCCGGTCTGGGAAGATCCCACATGCTGCGGAGCGGCTAGGCCCGTGAGCCATGGCCGCTGAGCCTGCGCATCCGGAGCCTGTGCTCCGCAACGGGAGAGGCCACAACAGTGAGAGGCCCGCGTAACGCCAAAAAAACAGGTGGTGGACTGGAAACTGGCCTCTGGGCCAGAGTTGCCTACCCTGCACTTTACTGCCTTTTTCCATAATACCGGCTCTCTGTTTAATGTCTCTAAAGCCTAAAGTGGATTGAGAACAGAATCCAGAACAGAATCCACATGGGTCACATCATTTCAAGTTCCTTTTCATTTTCTTCCTGAAAGCAATCTGTAGCTTTGCACAGAGCAAACAAGTCTGTGATAATTGTTAAACTACCCATAGGATATCCATGATGGTGCTGCCTCTGACCTTGGTTGGAGACATGCTGGAATTTTAAAGTCTGCATAAAGGACACATTGCTGTAATTGTGTGACTTATTTATACTTCTGTTTAAGCAAAATGGACAGTGTGTGAACTGCCCACATTTCTCAAAGTCTTTTTCTCTCCAAGGCCATAAGGGACCTAAGAGAGCATAGTTTATGCTCAATTTATTGTATCTAAAGAACAGCAGGAGTTGCTGTTTCCTACATCTTGGGATACTGAAAAACAAATGTTATCAGATTAAATTTGTGGGTTTTTTAAAAGTGGCTGCCCAGTGTACCATGGTGATGGAATCAACACCCTATTTTTTTCTGAATCAACTTTCCCATGAAAACATTTCCCATATTTATGCAGTGGTCTCATCTCTGATCACCAGTTCTGAAGGTTAATGTTGAAAACAAAGGTATTTTCTCTCTTACAAGGATGATTTAAAGAAACACTGAAAACTGCTTTTCAGTTTTTCTCTTTTTGGCAATTCAGTAACTTGCTAGTGGCCAAGGGTTAGACTTTTTCTTTCTCTCTTTCTTTCTCTTTTTCTATAAAAATATCTGTGAAGACAGTCTATCATTATTTGGCAAGTTTCAGTTCAGAATTAAGTTTTACAGCTGGCTTATCATATAAGTTCCTGAAAATAGGGGTTTATAATGGAAATGTTGAAACCACCTTAATCTATTGGTAAATGTTTTCATTCTAGCACTTATCTGAGTTCCAAGAGGGCCATGGAAAATTATTTCTGTGCCTCTTATTGAATCTACAAATTAGGAGTTGCATTCATTCTGGAACAAGCAGAGCAAGGTTCCCATTAAATCTACAGCCTAGGGAAGCACCTCATTCTGAACGGTAAATAGGTCCTGCATGTGTCTTATCTTGAGTATTTCAGCTGCGTGCATCAGGGAAATGAGTGGGGAAGGAGCTTTCTTCTCTGTAAAAGTCTTACCAGTGTTTCTCACCTGCTTTCCCTATTAATTTGGAAGAGTCAGGAAGATGTTCCAGAGCATCTTCAGCAGATCTAGTATTTCTAATGAGCAGCTTATTGAAATTCACTTAACACATATGTATTGAGGGCCTACTATGTGCTAGGGGCTGGGAATACAGCAGGAGATGAGAGAGAGAGATGGATTCCCTGCCCCATGGAGCTTCAGTGGAAAATGGTAGTCAATAAACAACAGTCAAGCTACAATTATGAATATGGAGTTAATGACCTGATGTAGTTGCAGAGGGTGTCATGAAGAACTGCAGGTGCTGAGAGCATAAGAGAGCAGGAGTTGGGGTGGGGAGGGAGGGAGGGCACTCGTCTGTCAGGGGCAGGAAGGTCTCAGGGAGACCAGGGGAAGAGGGAAAGAAGATAAGGTATTTGCCAAGCCAGAGAGGGCCGAGCTGGGGGAGCTTAGCAGTTTGAGGATACAGTATGACTTTAGTAAAGAGGAAGGGTAAGCTGTGACAAAGCGAGCGAGAGGCATGGACATATATACACTACCAAACGTAAGGTAGATAGCTAGTGGGAAGCAGCCGCATAGCACAGGGAGATCAGCTCTGTGCTTTGTGACCACCTAGAGGGGTGGGATAGGGAGGGGGGGAGGGAAACGCAAGAGGGAAGAGATATGGGAACATATGTATATGTATAACTGATTCACTTTGTTATAAAGCAGCAACTAACACACCATTGTAAAGCAATTATACTCCAATAAAGATGTAAAAAAAAAAAAAAAGAAAGGGTTGAGAGGAGGCTGGGAGTTAGGCAGGGCCAGTTTGCGAGGGTGTGTGTGCATGTGTGTGGGGGTATCTTGTTGGCATGCATGTATTTCACCCTTGACCCCAACACTTCCCCACCTCTTTTTGCAAGTGAAGCAGAGACAAGGGAGTCTCAACAGTCCACCAGCCGGCTTCTACCTTAGTCCCCTGCAGATCCCACACCCAACTGTGGGGTATTTCAGAGTGAGGAAGTTGTACAGAAACAGCTCCTGGAGGCCATGGGCTCTGCCTCTCCCTTGAGTCTTAGTGGTACAACCTTTAGACCTATAAGCACTTTTTAGGGGTCCAGTGACTTAAAATATATGATATATAATTTTTATACAGTAAAGTATACCCTCTTTGGTGTATAACTATGCATTTAAAAAAATGCATACAGCAGCACTTTGGAGACAGTAAAAAGACAGTGGTTGCCAAAGGTTGTGGGTGGAGAGAGGGATGAATATGTGGAGCACAGAGAATTTTTTTTTTATCTTTTAAAAAAAATCTTTTTAACATCTTTATTGGAGTATAATTGCCTTACAATGGTGTGTTAGTTTCTGCTGTATAACGAAGTGAATCAGTTATACATATACATATGTTCCCATATCTTTTCCCTCTTGCGTCTCCCTTCCTCCCACCCTCCCTATCCCACCCCTCTAGGTGGTCACAAAGCACCGAGCTGATCTCCCTGTGCTATGTGGCTGCTTCCCACTAGCTCTCTATTTTACGTTTGGTAGTGTATATATGTCCATGCCACTCTCTCGCTTTGTCACAGCTTACCCTTGCCCCTCCCCATATCCTCAAGTCCATTCTCTAGTAGGTCTGTGTCTTTATTCCCATCTTACCCCTAGGTTCTTCATGACATTTTTTCCCTTAAATTCCATATATATGTGTTAGCATACGGTATTTGTCTTTATCTTTCTGACTTCACTCTGTATGACAGACTCTGGGTCCATCCACCTCACTACAAATAACTCAATTTCATTTTTTTTATGGCTGAGTAATATTCCAGTGTATATATGTGCCACATCTTCTTTATCCATTCATCTGATGATGGACACTTAGGTTGCTTCCATGTCCTGGCTATTGTAAATAGAGCTGCAGTGAACATCTTGGTACATGATTCTTTTTGAATTATGGTTTTCTCAGGGTATATGCCCAGTAGTGGGATTGCTGGGTCGTATGGTAGTTCTATTTGTAGTTTTTGAAGGAACCTCCATACTGTTCTCCATAGTGGCTGTATCGATTTACATTCCCACCAACAGTGCAAGAGTGTTCCCTTTTCTCCACACCCTCTCCAGCATTTATTGTTTCTAGATTTTTTGATGATGGCCATTCTGACCGGGAGCACAGAGAATTTTTAGGACAGTGAAAATACTCTGTATGATACTATAATGGTAGATACTTGTCACTATATATTTGTCCAAACCCATAGAATATATAACACCAAGAGTGAACCATAATATAAAGTATGGACTTTGGGTGATTATGATGTATCATTGTAGGTCCATCAGTTGTAACAGATGTACCACTGTGATGAGTGATACTGGTAATGAGGGAAGCTCTGCATGTGTAGGGGCAGAGAGTATATGGGAAATCTCTATGTCTTCCTCTCAATTTTGTGTGAACCTAAAATTGCTTTAAAAACCAGTCTTAGAATTTTTTTTAGTTCTTTAAAAAATGCATATAGTCATGTGAACATCACTACAATGAAGATATGTAACAGTTTTATCATCCTGCAAAATTCCTTTGTGCCCCTTTGCAATTAGCCTCAGCTGCTGTCAATCACTGATCTGTTGTTTTGTCTTTCTGTGTTTGCCTTTTGCAGAATATCATATAAGTGGACCCATACATATGTAGCGTTTTTGGGCCTGGCTTCTTTCACTTGGATAATGCATTTGAAGTTCATCCATGCTTTGGTGGGTATCAGTCTGCGGAATATCAGTAGCGTTCCATTGCATGGATGAACTGCAGTTGTTTGTCCATTGACCTGTTGAAGTTGTCCAGTCACTGTCACGTTGGATACCCCTTCACAGTATCTTGCCTGCATGGCTGTGGGAGCTTCTTGCCCATCCTGCTTGTGCTCAGCCCCTCCTATACATTGACCCACAGCAGCCAGCATTATCTTTATCAAACACAAGTCGAGTCATGCTGTCCCCATGCTCCCAACTTTAAACACTCCCATTGCCCTTGGGACAAAGGTCCCTAGAATTCTCACAGCACCCTATAAAATATGGGCCTCCTCTGTCCCACCACCCTTCTTTTCCCTCTTTTCTCCTGCCATTTGGAACTATGTTCAGGTCCCAGAACAAATCATTGCTCTCTCTTTCCTCTGCTCCTTGCAAGGTTTCCTCCCTCAGTCTGGAACATTCTTCTGTCCTGTCATCTCATTTCCCAGCTTGCTAATTTTTACTTGTCCCTTGAGTATCAGCTTAGTTGTTACTGTCTACAGGACATCCTTGTCGACCCCACAGAATGAGGTAGGTGCTCTCTCTTGGTGCCACAGTGGCTCTATACTTTACTTGTAACAACACACTATATTGTAATTCCCTGTTTATTTCGGGGTCTTCTCCCCTTAGATGTGGACCTTGAAGATAGGAGCTGTTTGTTCACTACTGTGTTCCAATACCTCATGGGTGTCCATTTCTCACCTAGTATTTGTTGCATAAATGAGGATGGCTGGGGAAACATTATCATTCCAGTTAGGGAAATAAGCACCCTGAAGCTTGGGATGTCCACATGAGTTGCTTTATGTTGCTCAGCTAATTGGGAGCATTCCAGCTTCTCACAGGCCTGCATATGGTGTCATATGTGATATGACTCCTGAGTATAGGAAGCAAAATGTCTTGTTGCTGCAGATATGTTTCTTCCCCTTTCAGCCTTGACTGAAACCTTGTAGTGCCCCTAGAAATAGAATCCCAGGTTCTCTGAAGTTCAAGAACATGTTCCAGCATCCCACCCAGTGTGTTTGAGACTGAATACCGCTTGACCAGCTTGACCTCAGAGGATTGCCCAGTCTAATACTGAGTTCCCCTGGGCACTGTCTGGATTTGGGGGGGAAGGTTCTGTTTGGGTCTCCAGGCATCAGGTTTTGCTTCTCTTCTCTCTCTCTGGTATCTTCTCTGATAGGCTGTTGGTGAATTGACCCCCAGGCTAGGAGTCCCACAGTAGTTTACGTATCTCTATAAATTATCTAACTAGATAGCCCTCATGTAGTAGACACTCGTAACAGAAGAATAGATGACTGCCTCAGTTTTTGCAGAGATTTCAGTCACATTTCTTTGGAGAGTAAAAGCTTTGTTACCAGGTGATATATGATGCTTTCTGTTGGCCAGTGTTTGTGAAGCCTTCTTGCTGTTCCTGAACTCCCCTGTCTCCTTTTCACCTCAGAGCCTTCACTGCTGTTCTCCCCAGCTGGTTCCTCACAGCATTTATGTCTCTGCTGAGATGTTATCTTCTCTAAGAAGTCTTCCTAAGCGCCCTGTCTGACATAACTCTGTTCCAACTCCCATCATTCTCTATTCCCTGGTCTGATTTATTTATTTTTTCCCCATAGGACTTCATACTTATCACTATCTGAAGTTACTATGTTTTATGAGCATTTGTTGACATGTTTATTAATTTTGTCCCCTAATGTGCATAAGCTCCATGGGGCCAGGGAGCTTGTCTGGCTTCTTCACCAGGTCTGCAAAGGTACCTGGCAAACAAATATTAGCTCAATACTGAATAAATTTCTAAAAATATATAAAGTCAGACATATCGGTAAATAAGATGCCTTGATTTTCTTATTAATGAACAGTTTACTGCACATTGTCTTATCACTCACCTTTACCGAGACTGTATCTGGGGGGTGGGCTGGGGGCAAAGGAAAGTGCTAATAGTATGTAGTCAGGCCAGTCTGGAATAAATGCTTAGAGAAGAGCTGTTCTTGAGCATGCTGTGTCCGATTCACATTAGATATTAAAAATTAAAGTGGTGGCTAGGTGACTATGGTTAAAAAAAAAGAAAGAAAAGCAGTGTTTAGAATCTGACAGACTTGAGTTCAAGTATTACTTTTCCATCTAGTAGGTATGTAATGGTTTCCTTGTCTGTAGAATAGGGATTATTGTCACCGAATCATAGGGTCGTCATGAGGATTCGGTCAACAAACATAGCACCTGGTGTGGGAGGCCTCTCTCTGAACATATGGTTTTCTTCTTGTTCCCTTCCTCCTTGAATTAAAAAAAAGACTGAGGTAGAGTTAGTCCAAACACTGAAGGAAATTAAGGCTTAACATTTAGACCAAGATAAGTATCGTGAGCAGATTTAACTTGCTTATCTGAATATAATTCTAGATTTTTGGTGGTTCTTATTTGCTTGTTTTAAAGAAAATCACCAAGGTAGCACATTTTTGGGGACTAAATAGAGCTGTACCTCATGTCTATCTACTGCTGGGTCATTGTGTTGCCTCTGTTGGAGTTCCACTGCATTTAGGCCTCTGTGGTATAGAAGCTGCTGCTTTTTTGTGGGTACAGTTCTACATCTGCAACTGATTGAGTTTGCAGATGGGTTTGTACAGAAATAATTAGCCACTTGCCCCTTATTTTGAGGTGCAAGTGGCCCCTCTTGCCAGCAATTACTGAATCATGGAAAAGAGGAAGCCTTAGGGGAGAGAGCCTGTGGAAATTTAAGTATGAGGGCAAATTTCTTTTATTTTTTTTTAAAGTTACAGCTGTCTTTTTCTTTTAAAAAAGCACTTGTAAGTATGTAAAAGCCACCTTAGAACGGACCTATCAGTAACTCAGTGTACCTTTCCCAGAGTGAAATGCTTCAAATAGTTCCCATTTCCCTCCCCCTTAATTTTATTCTAAGGGGTTATTTAAATATACCGTGTGCTTTAATTGCTACGTTTGGTTTCGCAGTTGGTTCACGCTACACATTAAGTAATTATTGGTAAAATATCTGGCTTATGAGCTCTGATCCATTTTCCTTTGGAAGGATCCCTGCTGCTTTGCGGCAGCCCCTTACATTTTACTATACTTTTGTGGAGAACTTTGCAGTGATCTGCAGTGTTGCACCTGTGAATACATCTAGATTTGAATCACTAAACCTTACTCTTGCCTCTGATTAAGGACAGCACCCTGTGGTATTAGGGCACCAGAAGAGTTTGTTAATAAAGGATAGAAGTTGTTGATGGCCATCTAGAAACATCAATCCATGAGATTCAGAAATTACATGGGGAAGATGCCTTGGACAATAAAAGAACAAAATGCATTCTAGATATTAATAGGAAACAAAAGTGTATAAACAAAAGCAGACTGCTTCTTTAAATATCCAATTTCAGAACAAGACTAGCCTCCTACGAAAGTTTAAGGAACCCTGAATCTAATTGGGGAAAGAAGCGGTTTACGTTTTCTTTAGTCTCAGACTAGCAGACGAGATTGAATTTTTGACACTTTGCAGAAGACAGACCCCTTTCCATTAGCTGAATAAATCTGGAGCCTGAGTCATTATTTTATTCTGTAAATTCTGCATGTGCTGTAATCAGACCTCTCAAGCACAGATGGTTCCTGCTGGAAGGAATGATGTTAAACTTTGAAGGGAAGAAAATGAAAGGGCTGCTTACCCATTTCAGCTCGTCTATCCAACCCCAGGGTTTAAATCACAGGCCTGCAGGTTTGCTGTTCATAATCTTTTTGTGCTTCTTTTCTCCCAATACATTTAAGATCCCGTGAAATTCTTTTACCAGGAACTTGAGAGGCAGAGAATATACAGAATCTGTTTCACTTATGCTGAAGCTCTGTTTGCTAGAATTTGCCAGGTCCTGTTGTTTTTATGAGTGCTTGTTATATCTTCATCTCCTTAGTTATGTCTTTGGCCTCCAGTGGGTACTAAGTGAAGATAGGTTGTGGATAAGGTTTGCCATGTAACTGGTGATTTCACGTGTTTAGAGTCTTTTAGGGAGACTGGATCTTCACAGGACCTTACTTTCTCATAGAAGATGCTCCTATCAAATGCAAAAACCACTTAACGTATATTCGATTCATGATAAGGAAGGTACAAGGGAAAAGGAACCTTCTCCCCCGGCCTCTACCCGGATCCATATTCTGGAGGTGCTTTTTGAATTCTCAGACCTCTGAAAAATAACTTCACTTATGAGGGACTAAGGGAGAATATTGTCCATTTTCCTTGAAGGAGATGATGACTGAGACAGAAATGGGTAGTTACTATTCATTTTGGACTCAGTTTGATATAAAAAGGTTTCCCTTTTGGTGTTTCTAAAACTTTGGTCCATGGACCGTTAGATCAAAATCACCTGTGGCACTTGTTAAATATGACGATTACCAAATCTCTCCATGGACCCAATGAGTCAGCACCTCCGGTGCTGGGACCCAAGAATCTGCGTTAGCAGGTACCTAGACGATTCTTGTATGTGGTCAATTTGGAAGCCACACTTGTTTTGGATAATTTTTTTTTTTTTTTGCGGTACGTGGGCCTCTCACTGCTGTGGCCTCTCCCGTTGCGGAGCACAGGCTCCGGACGCGCAG
>NW_006778737.1:194785-201939 GCF_000442215.2 Lipotes vexillifer | reverse complement strand
CCGCTCCGCGGCATGTGGGATCTTCCCGGTCTGGGGCACGAACCCGTGTCCCCTGCATCGGCAGGCAGACTCTCAACCACTGTGCCACCAGGGAAGCCCCATGGATAATTTTTATATTTTAATAATTGATTATAGTTTTTGCAGATGTGTGACTCATCACAACACAGTGAGTGATAGGAATAGATTATTCCTCTGGGACCCCTGACAGTATTTAGTTGTTTAAATCATTTGGATGCTAGTGTCTCAGAGGTTGCTGAATTACATTCTTATGGGCTTTTTGTCCACCCACTCCTTTGTTCCAATGAAGAACATAATTCATTATGTCATAAAAAATTCTCAGGAAGGGTTTTGGCCTTAACCTCATGAAAACTCTTCATTTCCAGAGATTCTTTCATGCTTAGTTTCCAAAATATTTGAGATAAATGTTAAAGATGCTCAGAATTACTGTATAACATTTGTGAGGCTCAGACGCAACACCGTGGCTTTAGTAAGAATGACATGTAAGATTATGTGTCCCTGAAGAAATTCATCTGAAGTGAAGGGAAGCTGGGGCACAGGTAGGATCTCTCTTTGAGGTCCTGCCAGAGCCATTTATGACTGAGCTCTGGAAGGTTTAGGCTGGGGCAAGTCTCGCCAAGTATAGATGAAACACATTGTTTAAAGAGTCAAATGTAAAAACCAAAGGAAAAACAATCCCACTAAGATACAGAGTGATCTTTTTACAGGTCATTCTGCTCATGTATCTAACTGAAGAACTGTTACTTTTTATACTTCCTGTTGTTTCTAAGATGAAAATAAAGAGTGAATTTGCAAATCTTGTCTTTAATACTTGTATATAACAGAACTCTCTTTCATAGATAGCCTGGTGATGGTGAAATATACTTTAATTTCTATCTCATAAAACTTTTATTCCAACTGACAAAGAATTTTGATATACTGTTGGGTTATCTTACATATTATATTGATAGTGAAAATCATACATAGTGAGCTTCAGTAATAATGTGCATTTTTCGAATCCACCACAAACACATTCTATAGCCACCAGACGTATTTCTTTGGTGGTTTCTATTTCCAGCACATGTTACTATGTTTTTGAAATGGAACATTTGCTGTAGGGGACAGAACATTTAACATGAAGGATACTAACCAGTAACAAAATAAATTGTCTGCAAATAATGATGTAGGGTGCTTTGACATAATGTTTCTATTTTTCAGTCTAGTAGTTCATCTCCCTGTCCTTCCTTTGGGTTTGTATTTGATTTGGGGAGAAAGAGCCAGGATTTGTTTATTTAGGAAGTAGATTCAAGAGTCCAAAAATGAACCATGCCCTAATCCTCCCCACAGTGGCTCTTAACAACATGGTGGGGGAAAGTTTTGAAATGCTATCTCTTCTTAGGAGGAAATTTTCTGCAATGTGAGTATTTTATCCTATTGAGTATTTCTTAAATTAAATTAAAGAACATAGATAGACTACTTTAAGTTGGAAAATAGTTTCTTGGGTACTAGAGTGTTGTCATTTCGCCCCCAAATGCATACATATTTTAATCTCAAGTTCAGTTTCTTCTATTATTTCATTTTTGAACTCAAAAGATATAAATTTTATTCTTATCCCCTCCATGGGCTTCAAATGTTTAGCTCATAAAATTATATAACCTCTTAGAAAAGCAAAAGACCCTAAGCCAAATTTAGAGTTCAAAACAAGGACTATAAGTAAAATAATTTTTTAAAAATAAAAAGCCTCTTAAAACCCCAAGAAGACAGTCAAAATTGTGAAAAGACGTCAACTTGAAGTAATTTAAATGGCACAGTTTTATGGCTGTCTTAGAATGACCTTGAGAAAATATTTCCCAAAATGAATTCTCTCTCAAATAATTCTTTTAGACAGGGTCTTGAAGAACAAACTCTCTTGAAGTGAATTGTTTTCTTTGATGCTGCTATTTTCCTGCAAATTCCAGAGGACAGAATCTTTGGTTTTAACTTAAGATAATGAAAGTAATTTTCCTTTGAGAACCAGGTTTTCAGCTGAATTGTAAAGCCTGTCTGCAGGTGAGATTTAATTTAATCCTTTGAGTACTTAAGAAGCATTCCTGAGACAGTGGCCAAAAAAGTGACAAGATTAGCACTTTGTTTATTGACAGCGTGTGGAGAAGAAAAGACTTTTATCCTGAAGAGTTTAATGATTTTTTTGAGTGATCTTAATGGCAATTTTTAATTACTAAAATATTCATTTTTTAAATAGTCAAAGATTAGATGATGCACTTAAAATTTAAAGCTAGTTGCAATTGAATTGCAGCCTAGGAATTAAATAGCAACAAAGCAAGCATGAAAGGCAGGTAGTATCCTGTTAACTAAATTTCAAGTTTAGAACAGAGAGTGAAAAATGAATGTGTAAATATTAAAAGAAATACATAAATGAACATCTGCACAAGATCAGTTACAGTGATATCTTTCTCAGAATCATATATAAGATTGTGAGATTTTAAAGATTTCACAAGATTTTTCTATTTGTCCCATTATTTCTTTTTTAATCCCTCTTTTCCATGTGAGTTTTGTGTGTTCCAATAAGCAAATTATTTTTTGTGATGTCAGATACTATTAGAATAAAGAAGTCCATAAAAATTAAAGGTATATGCATCGTTGAAACTTGATACAAAAGCTATATAATGTGTATAGCTATGACTTTCAGGTAAAATCAGTGTTATATAAAATTTAAAACTATTTCCTGTTCAGTGTGTGTGCAAATGTACTTTTGCTGCATATAGTGATTCCCCTGTATACTTTTTTCTTTTTCTTTTCTTTTGGGGAGTACAAAACATGAAAAAAAAAATGCAATATTTTACATTCTAACTTTGATGGGTTTTCAGTTTTTTATGCGGAAAACAAAAGTAGAATCTTCAGCAGAAATCAGTTTGCAGGACATTAGGAAACTTTTCTGTTTAGGAGACTCCAGACCTCTTAACCACCCTGCCATCCTCCCAATAAGTTTAGCCATGGTTAGCAAACCATGAAAGTATAGTTTACAACAATTATTTATTAATATTTTTACATCATGAGAGTTTCTAGGAGCTCTTTTGGACCTTGCCTGTCATTTTCTCATTGGACAGTTTCGGGATGTTCCATCTTAGAACAATTTAGGGATGTTTTAAATTTGCTGCCCATTCATTTTATGTCTAAAGGAAAATTATACAAAATTCCATACTATTTGGGAACATGCTGTCTTGGTTAGGGTTTGGATCACATTTTAAAATTAGTTTTAAAAGAAAGGAAATCATATAAATGCTCTGGAATTCAGATAAGCACCAAACATGGGAAGCAGACACTTTTATTTTAGAGAGCTTATCCATTAGGGTCAGACTGCTGATGATAAAAGAACATTCTAGACCTTTAGATGCTGATTATGTGCTTTGCAGAGCTGTTTTCTCTTCTGCTTTCTCCCTATCCATTTGAATTTGGGTGTTGGTAGAACTTGCTGGGTGCAGTGTCTCAAGTATTCCACAGGGTGTCATGATGTGGTTATTTGTTCTCAGGAACACTGTTGTGGGAGGTAATTTGAGCCAAGGCTCATCTAGAATTTAAAAGGACTGGTTCATTTTGGTTACAGTCAAGGAATCTTTACCGAGGGCCTACTATGTGCCAGCCCCATGATAGGAAACGTAGATCTTAGTGGTATCATGCAAGTCCTCCTCTTCACTTTGTGGTAAGCATTTTCGCTGAGGGAATATTTACCAACGCAGTGAGTTTGTTTGAGTTTCTTTGAACTTATTTGCCGTGTAACTTCATGCCACTTGGGAGTGAAACTCAAATGGAGTCTGATTTGGAAATTACTCAACCCTCCAGTTAGACTCTTGTTCCTTTCCATCTATCATGTGGTGGGAATTGGTCCCTGGGTGTGCTGATATAGGAAGGGGGCTCAGAGTCTCTGCTCTGAAATGCTCCTGAATAACTGTGGGGAATCTGAGGCAGGGCAGGAGTCTCTAGAGTCAGACAGTCTGAGTGTGAACCCTCCTTTCACCACTAGTTGTTTGGATTACCTTAAACAAGTTACTTTGCTGCTTTTCATTTTAAATCGGTGATGGGATTTTGAAGGGCAAGTTAAACAATCCATTTCTAAAAAAACATTTAGTGGCTTCCAGTTCTGGGATAAGATGGCATAAACTCACTTGTTCCTGCTCCTTCTCTCTAAATACAACTTAATTTAGATTGTCTGGAAATAATTCAACAGACCATCATAAAAGGACCCTGAAAGGTGGAAAAGAAGAAGGAGGACTGGCTGTGGGCCTCGGGAATTGAAGGATGCCTCACTGAGTTCCCTGGGTTATCTTGTTCTTCCTTATACATCCGTGACTGGAGCTGGAGAGCCCTGCAATTCTGAACTGCCAGCAGAAATAGATGAAAAGAAGGAAGGGAAGAAGGAAAAGAGAGAGAGGCAGGCACAGTGAGAGAGACAGAGAGACAGAGGAATGAGGGTGGGAGGAAGAGAAGAAGGGAATGCCTGCTTTCCCTTTGGGAAAGGGGAAGCCCAGCTGGGACGTAGCAGTGGCCCAGTCTGCCCACAGCAGCATTGCTAGCAGAGCTCTAATGGGCTGATCCATCCTCCGTCTCACACCTGCCCCCAGTGGTGGGCTCAAGTTGCCCACAGCAGCTTTATCAGTAGAGCTAGGGCAGCCTAACCCATCCCCAGCCCCAAAACCCCTAGCAACAAGCTACTCTGCCCCTAGCAGTGATGTCAGCAAGTCAAGGAACCCAACCAGATGCCACATACTAAACTGAAATAGGGTGACTGCCTGCTAAAATCGAAGATATAAATAGGAAAACAAAACAAAACAAACCTTCTAAGGTGTATTCAAAATGTCCAGGATACAATTGAAAATCTCTCATCATACCAAGAACCAGAAAAATAATATCAGAACCAGAAAAATAATTTGAGTGAGAAAAGAGAACTAATGCCAACACCAAGATGAATCAAATATTGGAATTATCTGATAAAAATTTTAAAACAATTATCATAAAACTGATTGAACAAGTACTGAATCCTTCCAGTGAGGTTTTCTACTCTTTGAAAACCTCACTGGAAGGATTCAGTAGTAGAGTGGAGACAACAGATGATAGAATCAAGTGAAATTGAGGACAGATCAATAGAACTTAGTCTGAATAACAGAGACACTGTAGACTGGAAAATAAATGAACACAGCTCAGGGACCTGTGCAATAACAAATATCTAACATATTGCTGGAGTACTAGAAAGAGAGGTGAAAGAATATGGGGCTGAAGAAGTATTCAAAGTAGCAATAGCTGAAATTTCCCAAATTTGACAGAAGGTATAAACCTACAGATTCAAAAAGATGAGTGAACCCAAAACAGGATAAACCCAAACCCAAAGAAATCTATACCAAGACACATCATAATTAAACCTCTAAAAACTAAAGGTAAAGAAAAAAAATCTTAAAGCAATCAGAGAGAAACCACTCAATATTTATAGGGAAGTAAATACCAAATAAAATGATGGTAGATTTCTCGTCTGAAACTGTGGAATCCAGAGAGATTTGACACACTTTTCAAGTGCAGAAAGAAAAAACTTTCAGCCACAGTTCTCTATCTGGTGAAACTATCCTTCAGGAGTGAATAGGGAACTAAAGACATTTTCAGATAATGGGAAACCAAGAGTATTTGTCACTAGCACATATATCCTTTTTTTTTTTTTAAATTGAAGTAAGTTGATTTACAATGTTGTGTTAATTACTGCTGTACAGCAAAGTGATTCAATTATACATATATATACCTTCTTTTCTAACGTATTCTTTTCCATTATGGTTCATCATAGGATTTTGAATATAGTTCTCTGTGCTGTACAGTAGGACCTTGTTGTTTATCCCTTCTGTATACAAAAGCTTACATCTACTAACCCCAACCTCTCACTCGATTTCTTCCCCAACCCCCTCCCCCTTGGCAACCACCAGTCTTTTCTCTATGTCCATGGTTCTCTTTCTGTTTCATAGATAGGTTCATTTGTGTCATATTTTAGATTCCACATATAAGTGATATCATATGTATTTGTCTTTCTCTTTCTGACTTACTTAATATGATAATCTCTAGTTGCATCCATGTTGCGGCAAATGGCAATATTTGGTTCTCTTTTATGGCTGAGTAGTATTCCATTATATATATATATATACTATATCTTCTTTATCCATTCATCTGTCAATGGACATTTAGGCTATTGTGAATAGTGCTGCTGTGAACATAGGGGTACATATATCTTTCTGAATTATAGTTTTGTCTGGATATAGTCCCAGGAGTGGGATTGCTGGATCATAGAGTAATTCCATTTTTAGTTTTCTGAGGAACCTCTATACTGTTTCCCACAGTGGCTGCACCAGCTTACATTCCCACCAACAGACTAGCACATATATCCTTAAAGAAAGACTAAAGAAATCTCTCTAAAAAGAAAGGAAATGATAACAGAAGAAGGACTAGCACTTCAGAAAAGAAGGAAGAACAGTGGAATGGAAGGAAATAGAACTGGATGTAATAGACTGTCTTTCTCTTTTAAGTTTTTAGAATCATATTTGATGGTTGAAGCAAAAATCATAGCAGTATCTGTGGTGCTCAATGTATATAAAGGAAATAATGAGATAACTATATATTAAAAATGGGTAAGGTAAAAGGACCTTAAAGGAAGTACAATTTCAATTCTCCATTTGAAGTGGTAAAACATTTATATCAGTAGGTTGTGACATGTTGCATATGTAAATTGCACCACATATGGCAATTTCTAAGAAAATATGCAAAACTATGTACTCAAAAATTGTATAAATAATTGAAGATGAAATCCTAAAAAATACTTCAGGTAGCTCTCAGGAAAGCCGGGAAAGAGAAACAGAGGAATGAGAAACCAAGGAAATGAACAGAAAACAAATGATAAAATAGCAGAAGTAAGCCCTAACATATCAATAATTACTTTATATAAATGGTGAAAATATACCAATTAAAATACAGAGATTGGGCTTCCCTGGTGGCGCAGTGCTTGAGAGTCCGCCTGCCGATGCAGGAGACGTGGGTTCGTGCCCCGTTTTGGGAGGATCCCACGTGCCGCGGGGCGGCTGGGCCCGTGGGCCATGGCCGCTGAGCCTGCGCGTCCGGAGCCTGTGCTCCGC
>NW_006778737.1:140064-194737 GCF_000442215.2 Lipotes vexillifer | reverse complement strand
AAAAAAAAAAAAAAAAAAAAAAAAAAAGAAAGAAAATACAGAGATTGCCAAAGTGGATTCAACAACAGCAGTAACAACAACAAAAATGTGACACAACTATATACTGTCTATTAAGAAATTCACTTCAAACACAATGTCATATGTAAGTTGAAAGTAAAAGAATTGAAAAAGATACCATGTTAAGGCAAATTTTTTAAAAGGAGGAATGGCTATATTAATATCAGAAAAAGTAGATTTAACAGCAAAGAAAATCACCAGGGACAATAGGTGACATATAATAATAAAAGAAGTAATCCACCAAGAAGACAGCAAATCTAAATGTGTATGCACCAGCTAAAAGAGCTTCAAAATATATGAACTAAAACCAGATAGAAATGAAAGGAGAAATAGACAAATTCACAATAATAGTTGGGGACTTCAGCACCCCACTATCAACAATTGATAGAACGAAATACAGGAATTAGCAAAGATATAGAAGAACTGAACAGCTATCAACTAACAAGAGCTATTTGACATATATAGTACACTCCACCCAACAACTGCAGATTCTACATTTCTTTCAAGTATGCATGTAACATTCACCAAGATAGATCATATGCAGAGTGGTAAAACAAACCTCAACATAGTTAAGAGAATTTAATTCATAGAGTATGCTCTATGACAATACTGGAATCAAACTAGAATTCAGTAATAGAGAAGAGAATCTACAAATAATTCATGATTCACAGATGCTAAATAGATAATAATCCATGCTTCAAAAGTGAAGTCTCAAAGAAAAAATATACATATAACTGAATGGAAATGAAACTACAACATATCAGAATTTGTGGAATGCAGCTAAAGCAGTGCTGAGAGGGAAATTTATAGCGTTAAATACTTACATTAGAAAAGAGGAAGGGTAGCAAATGAATATTCAAAGTTCCTACCTCAGTAAACCAGTAAAAGAAGAACAAAATAAACCCAAAACAAATATAAGTAAGGAAATAATAAGTACAGAGCAGAAATAAATAAAATTGAAAACACAGGAACAATAGAGAAAATCAATAAAATTAAAAGCTGCTTCTTTGAAAATAAATAAATAAAATTGATAAAAAGATAAAAGAGAGAAGGTACCAATCAACAGTATCAGAAATGAAACAAGAGACACCATTATAGATTCTGTAGTCAATAAAAAGTTGAGAGAGGAATATTATAACTTCATACTCATAAATTTCATAGCTTAGAGGAAATGGCCCAATTCCTCAAAAACTGCAAACTACCAGACTCAACCAAGATGAAATGGATAACATGAATCATCTTATAACAGTTAAATAAGTTGAATTTGTAATTTAAAAGCTCTTGAAAAAGAAATTTCCAGGCCCAGATAGTTTCACTGAAGATTTTTACCAAATAGTTAAAGAATTAACACTAATATTACTTAATCTCATGCTGAAAAAGGGATGTGGGAATATTTCCCAACTAACTTATAAGGCCAGTATTACCTTGACACCCAAAGCAGAAAAAAAATATTAAAAAAAAAAAAAAAAAAAGCAGAAGCAAAGAAAAACCCTCCAGAACAAAACTACAGATCACTATCTCTCACGTGTGTTGTCCTGTATCCTGAGACTTAACTGAACACACAGAAATTAACTACATTTGTATAAGCTAACAATGAATATGTGGAAGCTAAAATTAGAAACATAATACCATTTATATTAACTCCAAAGAAACTGAAATACTTAGATATGAACTTACCAAAACAGGTACAGGTTCTGCATGCTGAAATTAACAAAATGTTAATGAAAAACATCAAAGAAGACCTAAACAAATGAGATATGCACTGTATTCATGGTTTGAAAGACTCAACATAGTAAAGGTGTCAATTCTCCCAAAACTGAGCTGTAGTTTTAATGAAATTTCTATCAAATTTCCATCAAGGGTTTTTATTGAAGTAGACAAGCTTATTATAAAAAATTTTCGGAAAGACACAAGCCCTAGATTAACTAAAGCATTCTTTGAAAAAAAGAATAAGGTAGGAAATATCACTTTACTGGTATTAACTCTTACAATGTAAGTACAGTAATCAAGAGAGTGTTGTATTATTGGAGAGACAGAGACATAAATCAGTGGAACAGAACAGAGAACCCAGAAATATACCCACGCAAATATGCTTAACTGATATTTTGCAAAGATGCAAAAACATTTCAGTGAAGGAAAGTTAGCCTTTTTTTTTTTTTTAACAACTGTTGCTGGATCAGTTGAATATCCATAGACAATAAAAATGAACATTAACCTAAATCTCACACCTTATGCAAAATTAACTAAAAGTAGATCGTGGACGTAAATGTAAAACATAAAACTATAAATTTGTGAGAAAAACTATAGGATAAAATCTTCAGAATGTAGGGCTAGGTAACAAGTTCATAGAATTGATATTAAAGACATGAACTATAGAAAGAAAGGGTAATAAATTGGCCTTTCTGTTCTGTGAAAGCAAATATAAGTGGTGCAGCCACTCTGGAAAACAGTTTGGCAGTTTCTTATACAGCTAAATTACAACTCTCATAAGACCCAGCAGTTGTACTCGGGCAGCATTTATCCCAGTGTAAAGAAAACTTATGTTCATGGAAAAAGCTAGTGCATGAATGTTTATAGTTGCCTATTTGTAGTAGCTAAAAACTGGAAAAAATCCAACATCCTTAGATAGGTGAATGGTTTGCCAAGCTGATGTATCCATACCATGGAATACTAGTTAGCAATAAAAAGAATAGATTATTGGTAAACATTACAACTTGGCTGGATCTCCAAAGAATCATACTGCGTGAAAAAAAGCCAATGCCAAAAGACCATACTTTCAGGGATAATTTCTATAGTATATGGTCACCTTATCTTTGATAAAGGAGGCAAGAATATACAATGGAGAAAAGCCTCTTCAGTAAGTGGTGCTGGGAAAACTGGACAGCTACATGTAAAAGAATGAAATTAGAACACTCCCTAACACCATACACAAAAATAAACTCAAAATGGATTAAAGACCTAAATGTAAGAACAGACACTATAAAACTCTTAGAGTAAAACACAGGCGGAACACTCTATGACATAAATCACAGCAAGATCCTTTTTGACCTACCTCCTAGAGAAATGGAAATAAAAACAAAAATAAACAAATAGGACCTGATGAAACTTAGAAGCTTTTACACAGCAAAGGAGACCATAAACAAGACGAAAAGACAGCCCTCAGAATGGGAGAAAATATTTGCAAATGAAGCAACTGACAAAGGATTAATCTACAAAATTTACAAGCAGCTCATGGAGCTCAATATCCAAAAAAAACCCAATCCAAAAATGGACAGAAGACCTAAATAGACATTTCTCCAAAGAAGATATACAGATTGCCAATAAACACATGAAGGGATGCTCAACTTCACTAATCATTAGAGAAATGCAAATCAAAACAATGAGGTATCACCTCACACTGGTCAGAATGGCCACCATAAAAAAATCTAGAGACAATAAATGCTGGAGAGGGTGTGGAGAAAAGGGATCCCTCTTGCACTGTTGGTGGGAATGTAAACTGATACAGCCACTGTGGAGAGCAGTATGGAGGTTCCTTAAGAAACTACAAATAGAACTGCCATATGACCCAGAAATCCCACTACTGGGCATATATCCTGAGAAAACCATAATTCATAAAGAGTCATGTACCACAGTATTCATTGCAGCTCTGTTTACAATAGCCAGGACATGGAAGCAACCTAAGTGTCCTGCAACAGATGAATGGATAAAGAAGATGTGGCACATATGTACAATGGAATATTACTCGCCATGAAAAGAAACGAAATTTAGTTATTTGTAGTGAGGTGGATGGACCTAGAGATAGTCATACAGAATGAAGTTAAGTCAGAAAGAGAAAAACAAACACTGTATGCTAGCACATATATATGGAATCTAAAAACAAAAAAGGTTCTGAAGAGCCTAAGGGCAGGGCAGGAATAAAGACGCAGACATAGAGAATGGACTTGAGGACACGGGGAGGGTGAAGGATAAGCTGGGATGAAGTGAGAGAGTGGCATGGACATATATACACTCCCAAATGTAAAATAGATAGCTGGTGGGAAGCAGCTGCATAGCACAGGGAGATCAGCTCGGTGCTTTGTGACCACCTAGAGGGGTGGGATAGGGAGGGTGGGCGGGAGATGCAAGAGGGAGGAGATATGGGGATATATGTATATGTATAGCTGATTCACTTTGTTATAAAACAGAAACTAACACACCATTGTAAAGAAGTTATACTCCAATAAAGATGTTAAAAAAGAAAAAGAAAAAAATTCATATGGAATCTCAAAGGACCCTGAAAGCCAAAACAGTCTTGAAAATGAAGAATGAAGCTGGAAGAAATCACACTTTCTGATTTCAAAACCTACTGCAAAGTTATTATATGCAAAACAGTGTAGTACTGGCATAAACACAAACCATGAATGGAGAGTCCAGAAGTAAACCCTCACATATATGGTCAAATGATTTTTGGCAGGGGTGCCAGGGCCATTCAGTGGGGAAAGGAGTCTTTTCAACAAATGGTACTGGGAAAAAACTGGATATCCATATGCAAAAGAATAAAGTTGGACTTTTACCTGACGCCATATACAAAAATTAACTCAAAATGGATCAAAGACCTACATGTAAGACCTAAAACTCTTAGAAGAAAATATGGATCAAAAGCATCACAACATTGGATTGGCAGTGATGTCTTGATTATAATACCAAAGGCACAGGCAATGAAAGAAAAAATAAATTGGATTTCATGAAAACAGTTAAAAATTGTGCATCCAAAGACAGTATCAGCGGAGTGAAAAGGCAACCCATAGAATGGGAGAAAATACTTGTAAATTATATATCTGATAAGGAAATAATATGCAGAATATAGAGAGAAATTCTGAAACTCAACAACAAAAATCAAACAACTTGATTTAAAAGTTGGCAAAGGACTTGGAGAGACATTTTAAGGAAATACAGGTGGCCAATAAGCACATTAAAAGATCACACAACATCATTAATCACTGGGGAAATACAAATCAAAACTACAATTAGATACTATCTCACACCTGTTAGGATGGCGACTATCAAAAACAAACCAGAAAATAGTAAATGGTGGGCAGGATGTGGGAAAATTGAAACCCTTATATACTGTAGGTGAGAATGTAAAGTGGTACAGTCACTGTGGAAAACAGTATGGTGGTTCCTCAAAAAATTAAAAGTAGAACAACCATATGATCCAGCAACTCTGCTTCTGGGCATATAACCAAAAGAATTGAAAACAGGGTCTCAAAGAGGTATTTGTACACTCATGTTCATAGCAGCATTTTTCACAATAGCTAAAATGTGTAATCAACCTTTGTATCCATCAGCAGATGAATGGATAAGCAAAATGTGGTATATACATACAATGGAATGTTATTCAGTGTTACAAAAGGAAGGAAATCCTGATGTATGCTCTGGATGAACCTTGAGGACATTATTCTAAGTGAAATAAGCCAATTACACAAAAACCACTGTATGATTCTACTTATATCAGGTACTCAGGGTACTCAGAATTGTAGATGCAGAAAGTAGAATGGTGGTTGCCAGAGGCTGGGGGTAGGGGGAATGGAAAGTTATCATTTAATGGGTAGTTTCAGTTTTATAAGATGGAGTTTTAGAGGTGGTTGACGGTGTTGGTTGTAGAACATTATGAAGGTATTAAACACTGCACTGCTACTGAAGTATACACTTAAAAATGGGTTAGATGGCACATTCTTTGCTTTATGTGTTTTACTACAATAAAAAAAAGAAAAGGTATTTCTGAAGCATTATGAGAGACTTGAAGGCCTGTAAATTCATGCTTCCCAAGCTACCTGTTTGTTTTTTAAAATATCTAATTTGTCATGGAACAATATATGGTCCTACTGTGTATGATCATTGTGCAGTTCTGGCCACATGTGACTCATGTGTTCAGAAACATCTCAGTTTGTCTATGCACTGCTCATGGTGACAAGTCCATCAGTCTTGTTCTTGAATATTGGTGTGATACATAGGCACTCTCGATTTTTGTAGTTATCTTATAGACTGGCAACAAAGAGTTGCATGGACCACATTTGGACAAGTGTCTAAGTCAAATCTTAGCTTTATAGGCGTATAGGAACTTGAGAGAGACAGACAGTTGAGAGAAATTGTTTCAGGATCGTGCAGTTTCCAGGTTCGGGAGCTAACAGCCATGCTCTCCCTAGGTGTGTAGATATGGGTTCTTTTTCTTTCTTTCTTTCTTTTTTTTTTGGCTACCCATATTTTGAACTCTCTTCTGATCTTATGAAGGACCTTTCCTGATGGAAGGTGAAAATGTCAACACTTGGTTTCTCAGTCTCCTTTGCCGCTGGGCTGTGTACCCTACCCTGGCTCTGCTCATTAGATGTAGCTGCCCCAGAGTTGCTGGAATGTTGAGAATGTGACGTGCTCTCTGCTGCAGAGGCTGTAAGGTCGAGGCCATGGCGCTGCACAGCCACAGGGCTAGTAGTGGTGTTCAGTGGTCCACGGCAGCTGGGTTTGTGCTATAAATCTCAGTTTCTGGTATTCTGCAGCTGGGGCAACAGTGTCTGCACTAGACCAGTCGCGTCAAAACTTTGGGCATTGTTCTGGGTTATTTTCCCCAACTCTGGTTCTCCAGTATTGCTGGTGGTTTGTGAATCCTCCTCCTTTTCGGCTTAAACCAGACTGCGTTGTTTTTGTTGATTCAGCTGAAAGGTTTGACTGATACCCTAGAATTGGATAACAGAAACTACAGAGATATGTGATATGGAGAAAAGAAAAAAAATTTTTTAAGTAACTAAATTTCGGAACTCTGTAAAGAAAACAGCCAAAAAGATACCTTTGGGTAATATTTGAAAGCATAAAGATGCTTCAGCATGTTTTAGGTACTCTGGCTAAATATGGAGCTTCTCCATGCTTTTTCTTCTTTGTAGGATCTAAGAACTGAAGGGACTCAGCTATCACATGCTCTGGTCTCTTCCTTTCATACAAGACACTCTCTTTAGCGTTCCTTCCACTGTTCTTTCATTCATTTAATAAGTGAATATGTGGTATTGCCAACACGGTTGGGTGCTATGGCCAGAAATACAACAGTGAGTATGACAGAATTCTTGTCTTAATGGAACTCACAGCCACATTGTAAAGAGACAAGTAAAGAGGTGATTTTAAAAGTGTGTGAAAAGTAGGAGACTTAGCCCGGGCCAGAGTGGGTGTTGTGGACAGAGAAGGCTTCCTAGAGGAGGTGAGAAATATGTTGATATCTAAATATTTGAGTAGGACTAGGGTAAAAAATTGGGATGAGAAGAATCTCCCAAGCAGAAGAAACGAATCGGCAAAGATGGAGAGGCTATGAGAAAGCCTGGTTCTGGGAGATAGCAGGAGTGGTTTGGCAAGGCTGGGGTGAGGCTGGGGATAGTGGAGGACCAGGTGAGCCTTCCTGTGAAGGGCCTCATGTATGAATGATGTCAGGGAGTTTGGGCTTTATCTGGAGGCAATGGGGGAGCAGTTGAAGAGTTCTAAGAAAGGAAGTCATTCAGTCAGATCTGCATTATAGGAAGGATACTTGTGCTGCAGTTTTGGAGACCAGATGGGAGGGGAGCAAATGTGGAGAAAAGGAGGCTGCTGCTGTTTAGTCAGTGACAACTCTCCCGCTGAGGGCTGAATTTGTGTGAAAACTCACTAGACAACTCCCTCTGGGCATTGCCCCTTCTCAGGCTTGGTGGGCCTGGAGCTTCAGAAGTCAGTCTGAAACCATTAGGATTAGAGCAGCCTGGTGACCTCCAGGGCCTGAGCTCTCCCTGCCCCCTGCCCCCTCTCCAGTGGTCTGCTCTGAGAGGTGCAGGTACCACTTCAGCAAAACTGGCTCCTTCTGAGTCTCCTTAGCTGTGATGAAAAGGCAGCTTAGTTCAAAGGCAAGGACAACCCTGTGCTCAGGTCCATCTCTAGCCCTCTTCTGCTCAGGCCCATCTCTTATTTTATCAGGTCACAGTGACCAGTGAGTTGACTATGTTGCTTAGGTGGATTCAGTTTTTTGCAGCATGTGGAATTTCTCACAGAATCCTCATTTTCCACCCCCAATCCTAAACCCTGGTTTTCAATTTGCTTATTTTTCATTGCCTGCTATTTCAGCCTAGTACAACCTCACCCTTTGAAGAAAAGTTTCTACTTTTTTTCTTGTAAATGTTGTTAATAATTTACAAACATTAGAAAGCTGCAAAATAATTTTTTAAAAGATACAGAATTTTACATTGCCCCAGTCTCCTAAATTTAAAATTTTAAGAATTGAGTCCTCCTTGGAGTAAGAAAGGAATATTTCCTCTTACAATGAGTCCTTTTAAAAAGCACAAACTTACTGTTCAAAACACATTTAAAGAACCATTCTTATATTTTGTAGTTGGTCTTAAATATCTTTTATTCTGTCTGTTATGTTCAAGGAGAACAAGCTGGCAGATGCAGTAAAGTATAAAGAAGAAAAGTAAAATCATCATTCATACCATTGCCAAATAATACTTTAGTGAGTTCCATATATATATTTTGTTGTTGTTGTTCTATGCTAGAATTTTCTCTTTTTACAAAGAAATACCATATGATTTTACATTCTACTCTTTTTCCTTCTTATTCTCCGATTTCTACTTAGTTATCAATTGTATGAAAACGTGATTTTAAATACTTGCATAACAGTTTAAATTTTTATATACAAATATAAACTAAAAATTACCCATAATTTTACCAACCAGATAATCTTGGTTGGCATTAAAAATGAATATAACCCACATGGTTAGAAAATTCAAGCAGAGAACTACAGAAATGTTCAGAAAAGAGAAACAGAAGGCCTCTTCCACAGTTTTGTACCCTACACCCTTTCCCCCAAAGTTAAACACTATTAAAATTCCTTGTGAATTTTTTCTCCAGAAAAAAATTTTATATTGATAGCTGTGTATATGTATCTGTTTATAGGCTTATTTTTTATTTACACAAGAGGCTATATTCCCCACCCTGGTCTGTACCTTGTCTTTATTAAGAATCATTCTTGGTGATTTTCGTGCAACATTTTTAAAGTGGTGTATCCCTACCTCTCTAAATGTCTCCAGTTCCAGCTCTGTTTTTCAATCTTGTCTGTGGTATACTTGGCTCTTCTGCTGAGTTCTTAGATGTGAGATAATAGCTGTGTCACTCCTGTGTCTCACCAGCCCACATTTCTCCAGCTCTTATCGCCTACCTGAGTATTACTTGGACCACTGACCCTCAACATCCTTAATCTCCCCAGTAACCGAGGAGGCCCCAGGGAGTCTCACAGCAGTCTTCTTTAGCTTCTATTTGCAGTGCCCAAAGTCCCTTGAAATCAGTGATGCCACTACACCAGGGCTGATGCCCTGAGAGAAAGTCCCCTTTCTTCTGTCCAGGGCACTGTCTCCCAGGGTGAACACGGGGAACTTAAGCAGTTTGCTTGGAGCCACCATGGATTTGCACACGTGTGTACACAAATGTGGGTGTGAGTGTACTCAAAATAATAACACACACTCTCTCAAGAGTCAGTCCTCTCAGCTGCTGGCTTCTTCTATATGATGACTACATTTTGTTGTGTGACCATCCATATTTTTGCTCACTCATGTATTTGCTTATTGTGTTGTGTAACCCCATGAACACTTGTCTGGAATGGAGGGAGCCTGTGTTCTGACTGCAGATGATTATACCTTTTGAGTTCCTGTGTTTTGCATGGAGGGACACTGAATTCTTACAGCGGTAGCTGAATAGGAATACAATGCATTTTGATGAAGGAGAAGCTTAATTATTTCCCCAAACCAGGATGTCTGTCTCAAGGCAGAAAACATGTCTTATTAAAAAATACATTGGCAAAAAAGAGGAAGGGGAAGAAGGAAGGGGGAGGAGAAAGAGAAAAATAAAAGAAAGAAGGAAGGTGCAAAGGAAGGTGGGGAGAATGGAAGGAGGAAATGTTCATCTCCATTAGGCCACATCTATTTTAATCATTGGAAAAATTAGCCACGTCCTCTGTCCTCAGATTGAGGGTCAGCATCTTTGCATTCAGAGCTATTTTGATGCTGCTACTGCTGCCACCTCCACTGTCAACCCTCCTCCTTCTCATTATTGCTTCTACTCTTGTCATTATTTGTATTGCCATTCCAGATTCATGCTACGTGAATCGAGTAATCTCCAAATTTGTTTGAGTCACACATTGTGAAACATGCATTTGGAATGATTTCCTGAGAAAGCCTGGGTGCAGAATACAAATATTTTGAATGGACTTATCTTAGAGTTGTACTGCTTTTTTTCCTTGTCAGTTTAAAACCCTTAATATGAATAAATTGTTTGTACAGTGGGACTTTTTTTTTAATCCTTAGATAAGAAATACATGGTATGAAAGCAGAGAATAAAAACATGAATGATGATGTACGCAATGCCCAAGAGAAGGTCCTTGCTGTTGCTCCTGGGCAGGCGTTATAATCGGCTATTTGGTGTGTTTATTTCAGGCTGCAGATAGTGGATAAAAGTGGCTGGTTGGTTGCCAGCACATGACTTACTTGCCAGATGGAGTGTTTAGTACTTGTTACATTTGATTTATATCACAGGTTCTTCCCATTAACAGTCTACTGGTGATAACCTACTTGGCTTTTCATGTGGTTACTTTGAAACAGCCACTTGACAACATTTGGCATATCACAAAGTTTAATACTGAATAAAGGAGTGAGTGAATGACTACATAGGTTCTGCCATATACTGATATGGTGCTCAGTGCAGAATGAGCACCCAGTACGTGTCTGTTCATTGAATAAAGTAATCCTGAATATGTGTTTCTCTGTTTCACTGCACCAAGATTAGGTTTATGGACTTGAGACTTAAAGGGCTGGTGAAAGAGGTAGAAATAGATAGAAATAATAGTGCTTACATGTCTGAAGGGCTTGCATTTGCATGGAGGGAGATATTCTGCTCGTCTGTATTGCCATTTAAACACGAAGTTGAATTACGTGGAAGAAAGAAGGTCTCGTCAAAATGGCCTTGATTCTGAGTCAAAGTGTAACTTCATAATACTGACAATTTCCATAATCTTGGGTCTTTTTAAATTTTTTTAGATAGGTCCACTTCAGGGACCTTGGCACTGAATATGTAATAAAATGTGCATTAAATATGGTGATCTTTACTTTCAGATTGAAAACTTGCAAGAACAACTTAAGGATAAAGACAAACAACTGACCAATCTGAAAGACAGAGTGAAGTCCTTGCAGACTGATTCCAGTAATACGGATACTGCACTGGCAACACTTGAGGAGGCTTTGTCAGAGAAGGTAAGCTTGGACTAAATATTAGCAAGGGTATCAGGATTTAGGGAAACATGGCTGGGAGGAAACGATCCAAATGCATTTCAGTGTGCTTGTTTTTCTCCGTGCACCCGCACTAAGCCTAGTCCCAGCTGGGCCTCCCACTCCCGTGTTCGCCCTTCACAGTAGACTTGGCATGCCGAAGCCAAGGGTGACTTTTTGAAATGCATACCTGGTCACATCACCCTTGGCCCTGATTAAAAACCTTCACTACCTTGTCATTGTTTTTAGGATGATAAAGACTGAAATCTTTAACCTCACCCATAGGGTCTGACCCTTCATCTGCTTTGGCTCTTATCTGACCAGCCACTTCTCTGCCTGCCTCACTTCCCTCCCCTCCCCTCCTCTCCCCTCTTCTTCCCTCCCCCCTCTCCCTCCCTCCCTCCCTTCCTCCCTCCCATCTTTCTGTCCTTCCATCTGTCCTTCCTCCTTTTCCAGCCTCATCCCCCATCTCTCTTTCCTCATTCTTTGTGCTCTAGGCATACTGGCCTTCTAGAATTTTTTTAAAATTTATTTGTTTTATTTATTTTTATTTTTGGCTGTGTTGGGTCTTCGTTGCTGCATGCGGGCTTTCTCTAGTTGCGGCGAGCTGGGGCTACTCTTTGCTGCAGTGCTCAGGCTTCTCACTGCAGTGGCTTTTCTTGTTGCAGAGCATGGGCTCTAGGTGTGCGGGCTTCAGTAGTTGGGGCATGTGGGCTCAGTAGTTGTGGCTTGCAGGCTCTAGAGTGCAGGCTCAGTAGCTGTGGCGCATGGGCTTAGTTGCTCCGCAGCATGTGGGGTCTTCCTGGACCAGGGCTTGAACCCATGCGCCTTGCATTGGCAGGCGGATTCTCAACCACTGTGTCACCAGGGAAGCCCCGGCCTTCTAGATTTTTAAGTGCACCATTGTTCCCTCCTGCCTCAGACACTTTGCACATGCTGTTACTGAGCCTAGAATGTTCTTTACTCTCTGCAGACTTAATTCCTCTTCTTCAGAGAGCTCAGCCTCCGGAGAAGCTGTATTGCACAGTAGTCAAGAATGTGGGTGTTGGAGTCAGACTGCTTGGGTTCAAATCCTGGGTCTGACACTTACTACTTTGGACAAGTTACTTTACCTCTCGCTTTCTCAGTTTTATCATTTGTAAAAGAGGATAATAATAGTACCTACTTTAGTGGAATATGTTGAGGAGAAGATGCATTAATATATGGAAAGTGTTGAGAATAATAGGCATAATAAGTTATAGCTGTTATTATTATTAGCAATCATTTTCTCAGGGAAGCCTCCTAGGTAAAATCCTCTCTTATGTTCTCATGAACACCGTGAATTTCCCAGAGCTCTTGTCACAATCTTAATTGTTCATTTATCTGTTTTAATGTGATTGGTCTTCTCTGCTGGACTCCAAGCCTGAGCAACATCCCTGTATATATGTGTTATTTGTGTTGTGTTAGTTTACCTTCCCCCAGTGCCTAGCACAATACCTGCATGGGGGAGTGCTCAGTGGGTGTTGATTGAGTGAGTTGCCATCATATGACAGGCACTGCTGTGGGGACTGGGGGTCCAGTAGGGAAGAGAATAGGTGAAAATCCTAGCTTTCGTGGAGGTTAGATTCTAATGGGACTGAGGAGACACAGACAACAATTAAGTAAGTAAAACACATGGGACTTCAGAGGGTAATAATTTCCATAGAAGAAAGCAAGAAGAGGGTACAGGGAGTGCTGGGGTGAAATGGCCAGGTAGAGCGTCTTACCGAGAAGGGGGCATTTGAGGAAAGTGAGGGATGAGCCATGAGCACTTCTGGAGGGAGAATGTACTGGAGGGGAGAGCAAGTGCAGAGTGGGAGGGGGAGGGGGGAAGAGTATCCCTTGAAGTCCCTGTGAGAAAGGATGAAAAATTTTGACTTTCACTCCGAAGGGGATAGGAAGCCATTTGGAGGGTTTTGTTCTGACTGACATTTAAAAGGATTACTTTGATTAAAAGAATGAACAAAATCTATTAGGCAAATAGGTCATCCTGATGTTTACCGGTTCCTAAAATGATTTCTAGCCCATTTCATTCTAGTTAAGTTAGTTCATTCATTCTCTGGGCACTTCTGTAGGACTCATACTGTGCAGAGTGTGTGTAGTGTGCTCAGTCTTAGCTCTGCCACTAACTGGGTGACCTTGACAAATAACTCTCTCTCCCAGGGCCTCAGATTTCCCATTTGTAGGATGGGAGAATTAGATTAAATAGCCCACTGGTTCCACAAGTCAGTGAATCTTAAAGAAGTCTTCTCTGACCTCTACTTCAGAATCACCAGGAGGAGTCTGTTGAAAATATAATTATTAGGCCCCATGTATATCTACTGAATCAGAACCTTGAGTAGTGCCTAGAAGTCTGCACTTTGGCAAGCTCCCTAGGTCATTGTGATACATACTCTAGTCTAAGAACCACTTCTCTGTGCTAAAAATATAGAAGGTAAAAAAAGGAGCCATAATTCTATGCCTAGATAGTCTTAATGTTCCTATTAAAATTACAAGATTATAACTTTAACATTAAATTATAAATAAGAGACAAGATTTTATGTGGAAACATAAGAATAAATAAGATGGCTTTTCAGGAAAAATATTCTTTTTACAATTTTCAAGAATTTAGTATCAAAATGTTTTTGTTTTTGTTGTTTTTTTTTTTGGCTGTGTTGGGTCTTTGTTGTTGCGCATGGGCTTACTCTAGTTGTGGCGAGCAGGGGCTACTCTTTGTTGCGGCGCGTGGGCTTCTCCCTGTGGTGGCTTCTCTTGTTGCAGAGCATGGGCTCTAGGCATGCGGGCTTCAGTAGTTGTGGCATGCGGGCTCAGTAGTTGTGGCGTGCGGGCTCGGTAGTTGTGACTTGCGGGCTCTAGAGCACAGGCTCAATAGTTGTGGAGCACGGGCTTAGTTGCTCCACAGCTTGTGGGATCTTCTTGAACCAGGGCTCAAACCTGTGTCCCCTGCATTGGCAGGTGGATTCTTATCCACTGCGCCATCAGGGAAGTCCCTCAAAACTTTCTTGTAGTAATTTTGTTTGTAAAATTTGAATAAAGGAATGTTGTTTCAAAAACTATTAATAATCATGTATCCCTTTTGCAGTTTTTGAGTGATACGATGTCAGTCCATTTGTACCCTTGATTTCTTTCTCCAAATATACAGAAATAAACTTATACCATATACTTTTCCATATCATGTATTCTTTTTTTTTTTTTTTTTTTTGTGGTATGTGGGCCTCTCACTGCTGTGGCCTCTCCCGCTGAGGAGCACAGGCTCTGGACGCGCAGGCCCAGTGGCCATGGCTCACGGGCCCAGCCACTCCGTGGCATGTGGGATCTTCCCGGACCGGGGCACGAACCTGCATCCCCTGCATCGGCAGGCAGACTCTCAACCACTGCGCCACCAGGGAAGCCCCATATCATGTATTCTTGGCAACATTTTATCCTTTCCCCCCTGCTAAGAGTTGATTTATTCTAGTTTAAATCCCAATACAATTCTCATAACTGAAACCACTCCCTTTACTTAAGTACTTCCTTTGAGACTCAGGAGATGTTCAGGAAGGAAAGCTGAGGGAGTCTGGCCCCATCAAACTGTCCCCACCACTTGATAACTGCATCACGTGGGGCAAGCCTCTTCTCCTCTCAGGGCATCTCAGTAACTTATCTTCAAAATGTGCGTTTAAACTAGCTGACCTCTAAATTCCATTATCTTTTGGAATTACCTTGACAATACTTATTCAGTTTGCTGATCCACAATCTCAGGCATGTGAAATCTGTACTGGACCACAGATGGGCAGTTGAGAACTTGGGTGCCGTGAAGGGCCCTGCAGGGAGCAGAAATGAGGGAAGTGGGTTTGGTGTTAAGCAGTAGGGACTGCTGGTGATGGAGCATTCTTTGACTTACCTCAAAATATTCAAGTTCAGATTTTCTAATATGATGCTCAAGCGAAACAAAATAGCTCTTTGGACCAGCTGTGGCCCATGAGCTGTTAGTTTCCAAACGCTGTTTGCATCTGAGTTTTAGCCTTTCACCTGATGAAGAATAAAAGCAAGCAGGGGGAGAATTTTCAAAAGGTGCCAAAAATCAGAGCATTAGTGTATTTGAAAAACACAGACAAAAACATTGGATAGGAACTGGCAAAGTTTTCTATCATGGGACAAAGAATAGTAGATTTATTTTAAGTATTTATTCCAGTGGGTATCAGACTTCTGTATGTATCTAAAAATAATCTTATCATCTAGAGAGTGTCTTAAAATACAGTTTCCTGGATCCCATTTCCTAGTGATTCTGTTTCAGTGCTCTGCTGTGGGCTCTGCTGTGGGGAATCTTTGATTTTTAACAAGCACGCCCAGTGATTCTGATGCAAGTGTTTGGAAGACCACACTTTGAGGAGCAGTAAATCCATGCTCTTTCATTTTAAACATGGGAAGTGGGCTCAGTGAGGTAAAATGACATGCCCAGAAATGAAAATCTGGGACATGTGCAGCACTGTTGCTCATCTCTGGGCCCTGGGTGGACATCATTAATCACCTGTGGCACCAGTTAACTTCTCAACCCAGCACTCTGGGAAGCCACTTCTGCTCTCTCTAAGTTAGCCCTTAGCTGGGACTTTATTGCCTCCCCAAGGCCACTCAACTCATGGGTGGGTGATGGAATGGGACTAAAATTTAAACGTTCTGTTCTTTGTGTGTTTGACAATGCAATCTCTTTTAATAGCCGTCCCCTCACAAGTTCCATTTTTATCCACATGTAAGTGGACAGATCCTCTGCAACAAGACATGGGGCAAAAAAGAAAATGATTAATTAAAAATCGTGAACTTATAAGAGAATTTAATTATTTGCTGTCCTTTGGCCGATGAATAGAACCCATTAGGCACTATTCACCATTTCACTTGGATTATTACATCCCAGGGAGTTTGTTATTCCTTTTAATTTCTGGGAACTTATTCAAATATCCAGAGTGTGTAAAAATAAATAAATAAATAATGCTGCTTGGTGAGTTAAGATTGAGTATGACTTAGCTCTAGGAATGACACACAGAAGCTCAAGGAACCCTCAGTATTTATAAAGCTGGTCTCGCCAAGCCTTGCTGTGGCCACGTAGCAGATAAGCAGTTGAGAAAGCCAGATAGCAGAGCTGGAGGCCACTGCAATGCAGTTCCCACCCAGTGATAAAGCACAAATAGATTAGACCTGTGCAGAGCCAGATGGGTGCACAAGGAACACTTGCCAATGCAAATAAGACTAAAACAAGAACACATTGTTGGAATTTCTGCAAGTTGGTTGTTAATCAAGTAGATCATGCCATATTAGGACCTTTTAACACATGTTTTTGACATCTGGCCCTGCGCGGCTGACAGTTAAATTAGTTTTGTGATTGAAGGAGAAATATTTTGTAGTATTGAATCATCAATAACACTTAAAAACATTATACTGCTTGCTGATTTTCTTTGTCATCAATGCCCAGTCAATAGTACAAGTGCTTAGAGCAAATCAACCTAATTTCCAAGTGACTCTGACACCTTCTGGATGTTAACATGCATACTTATTTTCCCTTCCTTTGAAGACAGGATGATCCCTAATTTGAATTTTGTTCCTTCCATCAGCCTTTTTAATTGCCTGTTGTATGCCAGACAGTTTGCCCAGCCCTGGGTTAAGAGATTCATAAGATTTGACTGTTGCCTTTTGGAAAGCTAGGCTGAGAGAGTGGACATGCAATAAAACCAAGCAAAGGGTGCCTAGTGAGAATAAATGCATGTTTATGTTCTGGCCAGAGTGATTCCTGGGAAGGTTTCTAAATAGTGATGTGACATGGTCAGTTTGGGGCTTTAAAAATATCAGTCCAACAGCCACGGGATGGAAGTGATGGGATGGAGATGGCCTGCTCACGGGGTGACCAGTTGTGAGGCTTTTGCAATAAGTGCAGGCAAAAGGCGGTGTGGGTTCAGTTGCTGAAATTGTTAAAAGTCCTTGAGAGACTTACCGTGCACTGAGGCCATTTCCTTCTTCTGTCGATCACATAATCATCTACTCTCCAATGACACAGACAGAGTAAAATGGGACAGTAACTGAAATCAAGAAGAAACAAAATAGGGAATGTAATAGACTCATTTGTTCTATTTCTACCCCCACTGTTATAGTAGTAATATACTTCATTTTAAAGTGTTTTTGAGTAATTACAAAACAACAATGGTACTTTTTTTGCCCTTGAAAGCATTAGACATAAATTATCGTCATTGGGGTAGAACAGTTGCTCCCCTGGGGGAACTTAAATCACAGGCTAAGTGTTCAAACTAACTTCCCTCTACATTAAACACTGTTTTACAGTTGTCTTATATATCAGGCATCGTCTTGTACTATATACTTGTAAGAATATAAAAGACAATATTCTTAAGAATCGTTGCACCAACATTTTTTAACATGACCATCCAAAAGGAAATTCAAATGTGTGTTAGGTAATTTGGAACAAGTTTCAGAAATCTAACTTAAATTTTAGCCGAACAGAATTTTCCTTAAAAAAAGAAGGTTCTGGGACTTCTCTGGGGGCGCAGTGGTTAAGAATCCACCTGCCAGTGCAGGGGACGTGGGTTCGAGCCCCTTGGGGAAGATTCCACATGCCGCGGAGCAACTAAGCCCATGCGCCACAACTACTGAAGCCCCCACGCCTAGAGCCCGTGCTCCACAACAAGAGAAGCCACCGCAATGAGAAGCCTGAGCATCACAACGAGGAGGGGCCCCTGCTCGTCGCAATTGGAGAGGGCCCGCGCGCAGCGACGAGGACCCAGCGCAACCAAAAATAAATAAATTTTAAAAAAAAATCCTTAGGCAAAAAACAGAAGGTTCTTATTTTGGTATCAGTAAGATTTCACACTTTTGGAAAACATGTCTACCAGAGTAATGTTTTTATTTCAATATAAAAGTCAAGGGCAGACAGACCCTCAGATCTCCTTGAATGGCTCCAGGTGTATGTTTGTGGCAGTGTGTTCTTTTGGGCGTGGCTAAGACTCAGACAGCCCTGGATGGCAGGGTGGGCCTTCTGTTTATGAGCTGGATCACCTTGGACGGAGTCAGTCGGCCTCTCTGAGACTGGGTTTCCTCTGCACTACTCGGTTACCAGTGGTACTGGTTCACATCTCACAGATGTGATGAGGACTAGATGAGAAGGGTGTGTCACAGTGCCTAGCATGTAGCAGCCTCTCAGTAAAAGAAGCTGCTGTTTGAACTTTGCTCAAATTCTAGCAATGTTTTTGAGTCTCTACTGATTGCCAGGAAACCACTGAAAAAATATGGAAGTAAATAAACACCTCCAGACACATTGGAAAATCACTTATATAAGGAGCTTATTCTTTCCTTTGTCTCAAGTTTTCACTGTGAGTCCAGCTCTAAGTCCCGGAGGGGTCTAGGGCCTGCCCCACTTTGATCCCCTTTCTAGAGAGAAGAGTCTTCAGAAATCGAGGAAAGTTCTTTGACATCAAATGGGAAAGCCAAGCAAAGAGGGTTGATCCAAGAGGTTAGTTCTACCTCTTCCCCTTACCCATACAAGACTTTAGGTCTTGGTGCCTGAACCTCCCTCTTCTGGAATTGCTCTTGGAATTTTCCTGGTCCCACCATGAACTTGAACATTGGGATCCCTTGCAACTCTATGATATTAACTTTGATTAACAAGCTGAAAGCTTTGTTGACTGTCTTTTCCAAATACTGTTATGCACAGCTTCTCTTCACAAACCCAGTTTTGAATATCTTGTGTTTGTTGATTCCTCTAGAACATTTCTTATGTGTATTTCTTCTTATTTCCTTTTATAGCATGCTGTGGCATGCACACTGATCGGTTCTCAACTCTTTTTTTGGGCAATTGCCTCACAGGAAAGAATAATTGAGCGTTTGAAAGAACAACGGGAGAGAGATGATCGGGAAAGACTTGAAGAGATAGAATCATTCCGAAAAGAGAATAAAGACCTGAAAGAGAAGGTCAATGCTTTACAAGCTGAACTGACTGAAAAAGAGGTGAGTCTGGAAAAACAACCACACTGATAGTACTCATAAACCCGTATCCACCTAGCCTTGAGAGACTAGAGACTTTGTTTGAGGGACAGTGTGAAGGCTTGGGGGACCTAGTTACCTTTGCTTTGTAAAGCTATCTGAATTCAGAGAACAGTATTTACTGTAATTCCCTACATCTGGTGATGCTCTGTACATATCTTCTGTACTCTACTGACCACATACCATTTAGCTCCTTGAAAGTTTTCTTGATGTCTTACCATATTCATATGGCTTGGAGGATTCTGTATTTTTTTTCCAATGTCTCATGATCCCTTGTTTGAGATAACAGTAACAACAACAGCATTGATAATAATAACAATAGCTCCACTTTACTGAGGGCCTGTTATGTACTAATCCTTGTGTTGGGTGCTGTACATTCATCTGTGCTTCTCAAATGGATCACTCAATACCCCCAGGTTAGAAGATACGATACGGTACCATGCTGGACACATGGGTATAGGTTGTGGCTGCTCTTTTGGGACATCATTTTTACATTATGGTAAATAATTTGAAAGAGTATTTTAATGCTAGCACAAACATGGATACAGAAAACAAATCTCACCTGCATTTTTTAAAGGTAAAACAATATGCTTTAAGGAAATTTTTTGTTTGGTGGTTATGGAGAGTATCCCTATTCTGAGGGTTGGCTATAACCCCTTTAGTTTACTTAGGGATACTTTGGTGGAGAAGTTTGAGAAGCAGCAATGCCCATTCTTTTATTCAGTCTCCAAATCTGAGATATGTGCCATTGTCCACACTTGGTCCCCTCACACTTATTTTTGTCTGTGAAAAATGTCCATCTCCTTTATGATATGTCAATCCTTTTGCTCTGTTGGGTTGTATCACAACATAGTTGTGCATGTCCCAGCTCCAAAGTATCACCTCAGCCCTTGGATTTTGATAATTCTATACAAAATTAAAGTACTGTCTAAATTAGGAGTCCAAGAAGGGAACAATTGGTGAGTAATAGGAATTTTGAGGAAACTTAGAAGCAAAATTTGTATTCTCTAAAACTTAAGCTCACTAGTTTTTAGAGAAGAGATTATTTCTTTGATATGAAAATAAAGAATGTAAATCCTGGGGGATCTGTAATTACTGTAGTTAGTATGTAACAGAAGGCACAGACGCTTCTTTCTCGTTTGCAGCATTCTTCACAGATCGCAAGTGTTATTCATGGGTTTGCACCTTAAAAAAACAAAACAAACAAACAAAAATATATATATAGGGATAGATAGATAGATATGCTTCTAATTGAAAAGAGATCTTGATGACATGGTGGAGCATAAGCTTTAAATGAAAATAATTTTGTAAACAATGCTTACATTTTATAAACTTCAGATAGGCATTTCTGCAAACATTTATTGTTCCTGTGTAATAATGTGCCTGCCACTGGACTAGATGTATCAGTCAAGGTTCCACCAGAAAAACAGAACTCTACCAAGGAATTTAACCATATTAAGAAATTTATTACAAGAAATTGGCTTACATAGTTATGGAGGCTGGCTAAGCAAGTCCAAAATTCACAGGGAAGGCCATCAGGAAGGGCGGGCTGGAAACTCTCAGGCAGGACCTGATGCTGCAGTCCACAGGAGGAATTTCTTCTTCCTGAAGGAAACCTTAGTCTGCTCCTAAGACCTTTCAACTGATAGGATCAGGCCCACCCAGATTATGAAGAATAATATCCTTTACTTAAAGTCAACTGATGGCAGATGTTAGTCACATCTACAAAATACCTCCACAGCAACACTTAAGATTAGTGTTTGATTGAATAACTGGAGACTATGGCCTAGCCAAGTTGACACATAAAGCTCTCACCCCTGGCAATTTTAAATTTATAAAGGAAAACAGTGTATAATTGTTGTTAGCATGGAGCTTATAATTTAGTTGGAGTGGTAATAATCTTCAGCATGACAGAGTGCCTGGATTATAAGGTTCTTTATTATTTCTCTGGTCGTTGCATGATAAAGACCATTGAAATTGGAGTCGGAGACCTGGGTTCAGACCTATGCCTCCCATTAATAACTTGAGAACCTTGGAGAAGACAGGGCCTCATGTGAGCCTCAGTTTCCTTACCTGAAAAATGAGAATGGCTAACCTGTCCCTCAGAGGGTTGTTAGGACCTGGGTGGTTTGCTGGGTGATTGTGGTGGTATCTTCATCAATAAGGTTGTTCCAGTGCCCATGAAGCAGTAAAGTGTTAGACCACATCATTTACTGAGAAACTTCTGTGTGCTTAGTGTTTTCCTAGGCACTGCAAAGCGATATAAAGGAAATGTACCCTGTCTGATTTTGGGTGGAACCTGAACAATTTAGTCACGTAGTTAGACGTTGCTAACCGTTTTGTGTTTGCTGGTGGACATTGCTCTCCTAGCTAGCAACGTTGCGTTCTGTGGTCTATGCTAGTATTTATTTCTTTACCTTTTGGGATTTGTACTATACAGGGAAGCTCTTGGTTTCTGGGCGTGATTAATGAATGGAACAACTTGGGTAACCCCATGTCAGAGTTGGGGAGATTCATTATGTTGCTGAATCTGAATTTACAAAGCACTAGGCCATAAAGTCTACTCTGAATTTTTAAGTAATTTTATCTTTGATTCTGTAGAAGATGTTTGAGAAACCATTGGCCATTTTTCATTAAAGAAATGGAATTTGATGAAAACAATAGGATTCTTCTTTTATACTTGATTTGCCCTTTGGGGGGAGAAAAGAATTAAAGTTGGTATTTTCTTTCATATTTTTCTTAGAGTCTGTGCCACCTGACAACAATAAACATAAATGGAAGGTTCAGGGTGTCTGTTTTGCCATTACATGTAAAGACCACCTTGGGACTTAGTTCATTAGCATAACTTTGAGACATGAAACATGCATTTACTGACTGCACCATTTGGTCACATTTGATTTTACTGCAATTAGATCCTGCTTGGTTCTGTAAACTGGCCAACTTTAATTTCCTGGCCAGGGCCGACTATTGTTACCTTAGTAAGACTATATTTACCCTCTCTGTCTAATGCACACCTTATTACTATGTATAGAATCAATGTATTCAAATTGAAGACATTACTAGTAGAAATTATAGTGCTCTACTTACTAGTGTTCTTTTCCTTTCAGTCTAGTTTAATTGACCTCAAGGAACATGCATCTTCATTAGCCTCAGCGGGGCTGAAAAGAGACTCCAAATTAAAATCTCTAGAAATAGCCATTGAACAAAAGAAAGAAGAATGTAACAAATTGGAAGCACAGTTAAAAAAGGTAAGTGAAGTCTGAGAAAAAACATGCTCATTTTCTGAATTTATAAAATAGGAAAGGAAGAGACATTTTTCAAAAAATAAAAACCCCTTATCTTTTGTCATCTGGTGATAAAAGGATTAATTAAGCAATCTTCATTCCTAAGAAGTCTGCATCAAGTCTGTCTGTGAACCTGAAAAGTTATCTTAGGTTTCCTGTCTGGGGAAACACAAAACAAAACAAAACAAAACCTTGACAAATAGATGAAAATTGTAGTAGAAGTGAAAAATATTTTAAAAACCAAAAACCAGCCATTACTCTCTGGGCAAATCTCAACTATCAAAAAAAGATAAATGGAAGTGTTGGCATAAACCAAAGAATCCAGGGGTCCCATTATGCATTAATAAACTTTTACTACTTTCAGAAGTAGGTCAGTTTTTTTAATTGGAACTTTGCAAAACTTTACCCGACAATGTGAAATTTCTAGATGTTCACCAAAATAGTCAAGTCCTTGGCAGATGTATGGATTGACTATTTATACTTGACCAGAAATGGCCTGAATGTCTAAGCAAGTTTGTATGTAGAAGGCTTCAGAAAAGAAAGCAGGATCTTTGCATTGCAGCATTAACATGTTTTCTCTGAACTGGACATTTTTGTGGAGTACATTTCCAGTCGTGCATTGTTCCTTTGACTTTTTCCCTGTGTTGTTTGGTATGTCTGCATTCATTGTTCCCGTAAAACTCATAACATTATGAGTTTAAGCATTTTGTTTCCCTTTGACAACTTATAAACTTATTCAAAAGAGATGATAAGAATCTAAACAATCAAACGAAGCATATAATAAAATTTGACTGTATAATTCATAGCATATTGGAATGGGGATTTATTTGCTAGAGTTATGAAAATATATGATATGGATGATAGGGATGTGAAAGCATCATATCTGTGGAGAAATTCTGGATATTTTAAAATTTAGTATACTATTTTGTACGTGTGATGCAATATGTAACTGAAATGTGATTATACTGTGTTCACTTTACCACAGAATTTTAGGGAATTGTCATGAGATTTCACACTAATAAAGTCTCCTTACTAATACAGAAAAAGATAAATATACAGGTCAAATCTCTTTACAAAAAAACAGCCAGAAAATCTCTATACTACAAAGTCTATTTCCTAATCCACTCAACATCTCACTTTTTTCAAGCAACATCTAGTTAAACAGAAATCTTGAGCAATAAATAGAAGAATTTAAACTGCCTATTTGAGGGTGTTTACGTGGAGATTGACTTGGCTATTTATGCATTGGGTGTATGATATATATTCTTGACACATATATGAATGTTTTCTGCAATATGTTATACATGTGTATGCATATCAAGAAATGAACCTAAGAAAGGTACTTTTTATTTAATGAACAGTTTTGTGATCATAAGGCAGACTCTCAGATAACTCTGAGAGAACTTCTTTGGCTTCCTGTGGTGGTCTTTGAGTTATCTTACCTCACTTGCAATGTGCTAAGTCCTGAAGGAGGGCCCCAAATAGACCTGGGCATGAGAGATGCCCTTCATCAACTCTGAGGAGCCATTATGGAGTTGAGGGCATCCCATATATTATTTCTGCAGATACATACTTGACACCCTCCCTTTTAGTGTAAGTCATCTATGGAATTTGAAATCCTCTAAAAATTAAAAGAAAGAGGTTCATGTATTGATGCTTGTAGTTTCCATGTATATGACTTAACTAGTTTAATAAATGAATGTCTATGCAATTGAATTTAGTTTCTTTCCACATAGTTATGGTTAACCCCCAAAAGTCAATTAGAACATGTGGTTTCCTTAGACTCTCAGATAGACACCATGTTCTGAAATTCATAGATCAAATCCTATAAATATTTTAGCACTATTCCTGATGACATTTTAACATTCTGCTACATCACCAGGATTAAAGTAACAAATATGGTTGTCTTGCTGTAAAGGACCTATTTAATTTATGAAAAGATAATTTATTTCTAAGTATATAAATAATCTTTGCTTATACTGTCTCCTAAATGCATAGTACAGTGAGATTAAATAAGGTAATTACAATTTAAATATTTTTATACCTAACCTGCAGATGTTATTTTGTTATTTTTGGCCCTCTACATCAACTAAATTCGAAAGTTCAAAATACTTTTTTCTAGTACTCTTTAATTTCTGCTAATAAATAGTTCTGTAAAAACCTCAAGTACCCATCACCTTAAAAAGAATTGAGATCTACATGAAATATTTGAAAATATAAGGCAACAGTATGTGAATGTACATAAAACACATCATTTACTCATGGAAAAATAAGCAGCTCTAAAAGCTTAAGGAGTGTCTGGGCCTCCTTTTAAATGAAAGGGTATGTGACTTGTGAATAAAATAGAAAGGGTTACTAAATGAAAGCTGAAAACATAATAGTTTTATTATATCATAAATAAACCATGAGCTCCCAATGGAATTTTGCTTAAGATTTGTGAGCGTCCAGGTATTTTTATCATAAAATCCATACAGCACTGTAGATGTGTTTAGCTGAACAGAAACCTTGTTTGCTAGTGACAGTGGAATCCAAGTGGTGATTTAAATTTGCTTTTGTCTTATAAACAATGCTTGAAATTGGTGAGTTTTTAACAGGAAAGTTTGTGGAGAACATTCATACACATTGTTGCTTTGAACCCTTTACTATACTATGTCAATTTAAGACAGTTCCAAATACTTTGTGTCAAAAATGGTTACTATAGGCAGAAAAGGAGCTATTCCTTACATGTTCCATCCCACCTCTTAAAAAAACAAACAATCCAAGATTCACTTGTAAGGAAATCTTTACTGATATTAGTGAGGCTGATAAAATGATATTGACCAAATAATTCTTAAGTACTAGCTATGAGTGTGCTTTATAACTTAGTGCATTCATTAATCTTAATTAGACACCTAGGGGTTGAGAAGAACCTAGTGACATGTGGATCATTTTGTCTTTCAAAAGAGTATTTAGTGTTCAATATGTAGAAGTAAATTTACTTTAAATGACTAGAAATCGTTTGAGAAGCAACAGCAATTCAAAATGTTTTGATTTGTCTTATTTGGTAATTTTCCAATTAATATCATTTTGAGGAGGGTGTTTTTTAAAACCACAGTAAAACTATCATTTACTTTTTCAAAGTTGAAGAAAGAAAAAATTCATGTTCTTCAAAGACATGTCTTGGCTTAAAGCAAATGAAAAGATCCTACAATATTTCACCTTCTACACCTTGACATTGAGCCCCAAATTAATGATGCAAGTATTTAATAAATATAACTTGAGGATGCTATTTAAAATATTTAGTACATTTAAATCTGCAAACATTTCAATCTACACAAAATAGAAGAGCATTACAGATTCTAAAGGACTTGGAACATAGTAGGGTAGACACAAAAAATGGTATTTTTTGTTATTATGAGCTACCAGTGGAAACTGGTAGTAGACAATGGATAATAGTGTATTTTGGTTCCCTTTAATCTTCCTACTGACTTAAATTTTTTCTTTTCCCATTTGCTGTTAATCCTGTAATGTCTTGCGTACTGATATTTTGCTATTGCTAACCTGCTGTTTGCTGATCTATATTTTTCTAAAGTTAGACTGAATAGAAAATTCAGGCTGGTGTTAATGTCAAAGAAGAGCTATAAATTCAATGATAACATTTAATTAATCTTTTATTATTACCATCTTTGAAGTTCAGGTAACAAATTGCAGGCTTGGCCAAAAGCACTTCCTCTGATTCATTGCTGGAGGCCAGCACTTCATGTATCATCAAAAGCAGACAGCTTTCTTTATTTCATGGGTTATTTAACTTGAGAAAGGGAAAGTAACACAAACCTTCAATTTCTTATTCCAGCTATTCTTTTTTAGGAGCCAAAGTCAACATTTCTGTTTCCCTAGAGCCTCTCACTTTCACTGTGGAATGTTTAGAAACTGAAATTTCTTCCTTTTAACCATGAGTTTGTCTGTGCAAATGCACTAGATTTGTTGAGCTAATGCTGTGTTTCTGGATCTTTCCTTCTTTCCCTGTCTGTGCTTCAATGCCTCCCCACCTTTGCAATGTAGCAAGCTGAGCAGTTGTTCAATCAGATGTACAACCCAGTAAGTCATTTCTGAAAGTTCCCGCTGTAACATATCAAAGCATGAGGATCTATTGATCACGTCACAGTGTGCCATACTGGGGGTGTTTCGAAAATATACGTCTCTTCCCATTTCCGTTCTGTCAAAAGAAATGACCTGTGCAGAGGCCACTGCCATTTCTTTTGAAAGTGAAATTAAAAAATTAAGAACTCAGGGAAATATTGCCAGCTCTGATATTACCTCTGTCTTAACTTCAACCCCAAGGCGATAGGAAAACAGAGGTCAGCTGCAGATCTAGGCTCATAGAATTCTTTCCCAGATCCTTCAAACATAGAGTTATCTATGCCAAAAGGGATAGCATTTGTAAAATAGCAAACAACTCAATGTATGTTATATTCAAGGGATAGAAGTTAAAATATGTTTTTATTTTAAAGTAGGGCTGTGCTCTTTGAGACTAGTAAATGCCTAACATTACTGTGGGTTTTGTAAGAGTTAAAAACATATCATTTGAGAACAAACTAAAATATAGTCTCCTAATAACAGATAGTAACAACTCTGATTATAGCTTAATGGCACAAAAAAACAGGTAACTAGTAAAAATATGTGTAAAACAGCCCAGATGCCACCACTAATTTTTTTATCCTCATGACAAGTGTGTGTTTATATGAAGCAGTTTGTTTCTTTAACTTATTAAAGAAGAAGGGCTTTTTTGTTTTTCCAACTTAGGTGACTTAATGGGAGAAATAATACATAAAGGTGACTGGGATTTGTTATGTGGCAGATGTGATCTGTGCTATCATGCATTCTAATGATCTCTTATTTATCAATTCTCATCGTGGGAAAAAGGAATAGCAGGGATAAAGGAAACAATTCAGCCAACAACTTTTTGTTAAGCCGCTGCTCCAGGATACATACAGCATGATACACAAGATGCTTGGGTGTATTTCATTAGATTCAGTCTCCACCCTCCATTCTTTAAAACAAATTTTACTTTTGCAAACAGAATTCCTCAAGCCTCGTTGGAGCATCTTTATTAACCTCTTTCCCCATGTGTGATTTTTAGCAGAGCAACAAAAATAATCCAAATTTCCTTTCCCTTAACATTTGAATGGTTAATAAGCAGGCTTAGGACAGTGGAGATGTGAAGAAAGGCAAATTAAGATTGGGATATCTTCAAGCTTGAAGATTGACCCCGAGAAAAATAAGTGTTTTCTGTAGATCATTTTAAAGAGGTGTAAAGTAATCCCACTGAAATTGTCTCACACTTACTACTTAAGGACAGGAAAAAAACCTAAGTATGTCATATTTTAGGTGTACAGGGCAAATGGGGAGGGCTTTGTTTCTGCAGCAGCTATGATTTATCAGGACCACAATAGGAGTTCACCATCCCTGTTAGGATAGGTAGGGCCAAAGAAATAGTTCTGTTAACTTTTAGACCATTTCCAGAAATCTTGATAACATGGCAGGTGTTGGATTTTGCCTTCATTTTAACCCAGTGATGGATCTCTAGGATGCAAAAGCAAACTTTTCAGTCCTTTAGGTAGACTAATTCAAAAGTCGTTGACTGATTTTTCTCCCTTTTTTTTTTTTTTTTTTAACATCTTTATTGGGGTATAATTGCTTTACAATGGTGTGTTAGTTTCTGCTTTATAACAGAGTGAGTCAGTTATACATATATATATGTTCCCATATCTCTTCCCTCTGCGTTAATTAAGCTAACCCATTGTTTTGGCATTCTGGGAATATAGCCAATTATTAATATAGCCAATTAATATAGCTCATTATTATTATTTTTTTAATTTATTGAAGTATAGTTGATTTACAATGTTGTGTTAATTTCTGCTGTACACTGAAGTGATTCAGTTATACATGTATATATTCTTTGCCATTTTCTTTTCCTTTATGGTTTATTACAAGATATTGAATATAGTTCCCTCTGCTATACAGTAGGACCTTGTTGTTTATCCATTCTATATATAATAGTTTGCATCTGCTAATTCCCAGCTCCCAATCCATCCCTCCCCACCCCTCTGCCCCTGGGCAAGCACAAGTCTATTCTCTATGTCTGTGAGTCTGTTTCTGTTTCGTAAATAAGTTCATTTGTGTCATATTTTAGATCCCCCATATAAGTGTTATCACATGGTGTTTGTATTTCTCTTTCTGACTTACTTCACTTAGTATGGTAACCTCTAGTTGCATCCATGTTGCTGCAAATGGCATTATTTCATTCTTTTTTATGGCTTAGTAGTATTCCATTGTATATATGTACCACATTTTCTTTATCCATTCATCTCTTGATGGACATTTAGGTTGTTTCCATGTCTTGGCTGTTGTGAATAGTGGTGCTGTGAACATAGGGCTGCATGTATCTTTTTGAATTATAGTTCTGCCCAGGTAATTGCCCAGGAGTGGGATTGCTGGATCATATGGCAACTCTCTTTTTAGTTTTCTGAGGAACCTCCATACTGTTTTCCATAGCATATAGCTCATTATTTTAACTCCCCTGTCTGCAGATATTCTCAGCGTTCAATTCTTTTTTATTTATTTATTTTTGAATTTTTAAAAAATTTATTTACTTACTTTTGGCTGTGTTGGGTCTTTGTTGCTGCTCGTGGGCTTTCTCTAGTTGCGGTGAGGGGGGGCTACTTTTCGTTGAGGTGCCCAGGCTTCTCATTGTGGTGGCTTCTCTTGTTGCAGAGCACAGGCTCTAGGCATGCAGGCTTCGGTAGTTGTGGCACGCAGGTTCATAGTTGTGGCTCACGGGCTCTAGAGCTCAGGCTCCGTAGTTGTGGCGTGCGGGCTTAGTTGTTCCACGGCATGTGGAATCTTCCCAGACCAGGCTCGAACCCATGTCCACTGCATTGGCAGGTGGATTCTTAACCACTGTGCCACCAGGGAAGCCCTCAATTCTGTTTTAGACTGATAGAGAAGCAGCATGATGAAATTTCTATACTTTAGAGTGTTTTAAAAAATGACTATGTTTTTCTGGTTATAGAAATAAGGTATGGTCTCAGCGGAAAGTTTGCCAAAGTATAGATGGATATAGGAGAAAATAAAAGTAACAAGACACCTTAGTGAACAGAGATGATAACTAGGAACATCTAGGTTGTTCCACACCCATATATCTTTTGATTGATTGTTAGTGTTCTTTCATCTCCTGTTTCCTTTTCTACTCTTTTCCTTCTTTCTTTCCTTTCTCCCCCTTCCCTCCCTTTTCCTTCCTTCTCTCCTTCCCTCTATTCTTTCTTCTTTTTCTTTTTTCTTATCTAATATCTGTTTCTTTTCACGAAATTGTGTCAGTGTTTGTTGAGTTTTATATCCTATTTTTATGACATATCATCAGAATTTTCTCATATAATTAACTGTTCTTCTAAAACACCTTTTTAATGGTTTTATGATATTCCACTCTATGTTCTCATTCCCCAAATGTTAATCATTTCTTACCCCCCTTTTTTTTTGCCAGTATAAATAATACACTGAAGAACATCTTTGCATATTAATTTTCCCATGTTTCTATTTTTTTAATAGAATAAAATCCTGGGCCAGTAACTTTTAAAAGCTCCCGGTAGTTTCCACTATGTTGCATTTTAGAGAAGTTCTACAAAGGCATGGTTCTTCCAGCACTGAATAAAGGCATTCTTTCTGTCACATCCAGACCAACACCAAGGACTTTCATTTTACATAACTTTGACAAATGCACAGGTGGAATATTTTTTCTCATTTTAACTTTCCTTTCATTAATTACTAGTTGAAGTTTTTGATTCATTTATTAGCTGTTTGTATTTTTCTTCTGTAAATTGTTTCTTTAAGTCATTTAAGCACTTGTTTTTGAGTTTTCTGTTTTGTTCATTGGATTATTCTGTATGGGTTATTCTGTGCTTTATATGGAAACTTCGTCAGATTTGTGGCAAAGTTTTATTTAATTTTTTTCTATAGAGAACTATTTTTACGTTCCTGACCTGTGTTTCCCTTTAGAATTTCCTCATTGCCTTTATGCTTAAAAGTCATCCTCTGATTTCAGGCATAGACACTCACCTATATTAAATTTTTTAAATGTTACTTTTTATATCAATTTATCCACCTTATCTATCTTTAGATGACTTTGATTCATGTTGAGTGGTGGGGTTCTAACTCTATTTTTCTAAATGATCAACTAGTTATCCCAACACCATTTATCAAGTAATTCTTTCTGTATCCAGTGATCTTGCTACTGTTTTATACTAAATTCTTATATGGATGAATATTTTAATTTCTGAGCTTCTGTTTAGTTTTATCAATTTCCATTGCTTGTTGAGTCGGAATTTTATTTATTGTGGCTTTATAATATTTTTAAACATCTAGTGCAACAAATTCCACCCTACTTCTCTCTGCTTTTTAAAAGTCTCAGTTTATTTTAATGTTCTTAGCCTTTAATTTTCTATCATTCCAAGTAAACTTTAGGATCACCTTGTCAATTAAAAAGCACAGTTGTTTATTTTAATTTGAATTATATTCAACCTATAAAATAATTTTAGAATGATTGCTATCTTTCCAATATTTTTTTCCCATTTCGTGAACTTGATACAACTTTTATCTATTTCAGTTACCTTTTACAGTAAAGTTTTGACATTTTCCTATTATAAGCCTGTGATGTTTCTTTTTAAGGATAGCCCTGAGCATTTCTATGTATATAATTTTTAGTTACTGTTGTGAATGCTATATTTCTCCTTTTATTTTCTAACCAGTTATTGGTACCTAGGAAATTTATTTTATTCTTGTTTATTTATTTTGAATATGGCCACCCTACAAAATTTGGTGAATTATAACTTGTTTTTGTTAAATAAGATAATTTTACAGTCAGTCCTGTGTACATCTGTCTAAACTAAATCAGAATAAATAAAAATTAAGCTTTGAAGTCCTCCTGGGAGTATTTTTATCCTAGAGTGGAAATAAACCTTCTACTTTGAAAAACCTTTTACATTAGTCACTCTGTTTTACTAAGTGATACTCTAATGCCATGTCTTAGGAGTCTAAAATGTTGTCTGTGTATCCTTATTACTTCTTATAGTAATAACCTTTCTTCAGCTTAACTACCAGTCTCTACTCCTGAAGGAGTTTTGTCTTGTCATTATAAACACTGTGCAGGTTATCTTCAGGCGAGTTCTTTTCTGCCTTTAGTTCTTACTTCTAGACAGGTAATATCATTTTTTCATCAGTCTCCAATAGCTTCTTTGCTGTAGCCCTAATGGTTATTGGGCCCAGAGATTGTATCCAGAAGCCTCTTATAAATTTTTAATAAATCTTTAGACTTTCTGGGTCCTAAATTTAGTGCTTCATTTAATACCATCATTGCTGCAGGGCAAATGTCTGATTTGGAGGTACTGGGGGCAACTTAGCTACTGGCTAAGACACACTTGAGACCCCTCTGTTGTTCCCACACATATGAGTCCCCCCTGCCTGGTCACTATCTTTTGAAATCCCATCTCTTACTACAAATTCACCTTTTGTGGGACTCATATTTTATGTAAGGTTTTAGAAGAAAAAGACCAAGCATTTTTCCAGTCCAAAGGGAAAAAAATTTTTGTTCATGTTCAGTGAACTCTTCCTGTTTCATATGTCATTATAAGAGTGCAATCCCAGGGACATGATAGGCTGAATTATAAATACTTTCACAGTCCTTGTCTAGGTACAGTGGTTTCTTTTTACGATTTTTTTTTTAGCCAGTGTCTGAAAATTATTTGATTCACTCATAGACTAGCTAGCTCCCTTGACACAATGGAAAATTACAACTATTTAAGAGGTAGTTGTAGCATACATGTAGCATACATGTAGCATGTACAAACACACATACACACAAAAAAACATACACTGAATCTAGGCTTTCAGTACTTAAAGAATTCAAGTTATGTTTGAAATAACACTTAAGATTGGAAGTCACATGTTTTGTATCAGACCATCCAGATACTCAGTTCTCTACATTGCTAATTTTAGGAAATTCCATAGTTAAAAGGTATTACATTAATAATTATATTTTTGTGTGAAGGGTCTTAAGAAGTGTTAAGCATACAGTTGGTTCTTTTTATTTTGTATATGTGGAACTTAAACAAATGTTCAAAATAATTTTTCTTATGTTTATTATACATATCCTATCTGTCTCATCTATGACAAGAAATTTCTTTTTGGAATGGTTGTTATAATATGCAAGTTGTGAATATTCTGGATGTAGTTAGCTGGAATTGTGAAAGAATAATTTCCTTTAGCATTAATTAATGTAAGACTCAAAGGTACATCGTTATTAGTTTCCAGACGTATTTTTCAGACTCCCCTATTATACTTGGTATTAATTAATTGGATTTAAAATAAAATTTAAATTTTATAACATGTTAAGAGTTCTAAAATCACCCTAAAAACTCTATTTTAAAAAGTAATATTTTGTTTATAACTCAGAATTATGTGAAGATTGGAGCTTACTGTAGCAGATTGAAATAATGTTTAGAGTAGTTTATATACCCTGTTCTGCTGTTAAGATATGAAAGGACTGTTAAAGTGTTCTTAATAGACACTAAAGCCCCAAAGTGCTGCAATGGAGAATCATATTTTTACAGTGCATAAATTTAATAAATTATTGCTAAAACCATAAGCAGCATGAAAGAAAAGTCCTCAGATTCATTAGTTAGTGTTCTGCTTGCACTTTATGGTCATGACTAATCATTTGTTTATTTTGAGAGAAATGATTTTTTATTAATATTGTTAAGGCCCATTTCAAAGAGAGAATGTTATTTAACATTATAATTGAATATTCCCTGCCTAGTTGCACATCAGGTTTCTGGACCAAAGTTAGTACTTTCCTTTCTAGGCACTTGGAATGATGAACTAACATTTTATTAAAAATAATCAATGGCTAACTTTCACACAAGGAGTGTAAATAAACTTGTGATTTGTCAATCCTGGTATGGTTTTAATCACGTTTGCTCTTAACTTTGATTTAGATATAGTATTAATCTGTAATTTTGCCTTATTTCCTGAAATAGTTCTAAATTGTTTCATTAAAATAACCACTAGGTATTGTTGTGTACTCCTTGTCCTAAGTCATGACCAGATTTCTCTTCTGTGCTTGATTCAGGCTTTCAGAACCAGTTCACATCAAAATGGCAAGCTTGCCCACATCTGTGAGGCTCCAAACTTTGTTTTGATTGTTCCCATTTGCGGGGAAATTTCCTTACATATGGAAATGCAAGAAACATAATTGGGGGACCCTCAAAATTTACTGATCTAATATGTAATACAGACATTTTTGAAATGTTCTTTTCTCAATTTTCTGTGTTTCTATAAGGTGCTTGAAATTTGCTCTAAAAGTTACCAGAAATATTTTGAAGCAGAACCAGATACCTGGGTTTGTTTTTAAACTGACCTGTTTAATCAGAAAAATTAAATCTCTACACTAGGAAAAAAATGCTCATCAGTATTCCTTTGGTTTTAATGACTGGTGTACGTCTTTGAAAGTGACAATGTGCTTCACTATATTTATGATACATAAGTTCTGAAATAATTAAAAGAAAATCCACACCAATCCTCTTGCATTTTTCAAGAGCTAGATTCCTGACTAGTGAATGAAGTTGATGTGTCTTAGATGAATGGAATGGGCAATTGCTTCCTGACCTTTTGGGGGTACTAATTTAAAATCAGCAGATTCATAAGGGGAAGTACTTATTGTATATTTTCAGTCTAAACCTTGAATAGGTCACAATGCCATGGTAGGAATTTGTCAGGTAGTGATTTATTCAAATGTATTTTTATGTTTTTGCAGTGCCTAAAGTACATTAGGCCCAAATCTGTTGTCTACTTTTGATCCCTATCAGGAACTCCCAGTCCAGATTAAAGAACCCATGTTTTAATTTGAAAAGGCAAGAGTATTGCCTAAATGCAAAGAAAGTGCTTCCTTCTCTCTATTTCTAGAGGAGCCTCTGGCCTTACAATTTTGAAGGAAGCATTGGCTTTGTAAGCTCAATTTCCTCCTGTTTTTCTTTGGTATAGTATCTCCCCCATGTCTATAGATCACAGTATAACACACTCACGCTACACTAGTTAACAGTTTCAGCCGATCCTCTGAAAAGTTGTGATTCATGCTGAGTAGAGCTGGTTAAATTCTGTGGAAGACTTTTGCTTCCACTGCTTAGGTTGGATCAGGGACTCACCAGGCTACAGTCATGTGAAACTCTCTTCCCTTGGGTCTTCGCATGGACCCTAGTGATTATCCAAACGCAGCTGTTAGTCTTCCATCTCTATATGACTCTTTCTTGCAGCTTCCTATTGACTTGAAAATTTTTTAAATGATATATATCTACACCTTTATTTAATAACCTTTCCAAGAATTCTGGCACCAGTATTGAAGGTGATTTGACATAAACTCTTTTGCCCAGAAATCAGCAGACATTGTTATAGAGATAAATAGATATATTTAACTCAAAGGTGTCCTTCAGGTTGTCTATTCCTTTTAAAAGGAAGAATCATTAGCACCTACAAATTATCTAACAGACACCAGGCCCGCTGTAAACTTGGCTATGGTCTTTATTTTAGTAACATGATCTAACCGTAGCATCACACACAGTGGTCAACATGGTCTAGATTCAGGATTATTTTTTCCTAGGCTTTCTGTACCTCTAAACATCCCATGAGTCCTTTAACCGTACTCACTTGGTAGGTTTAAAACATTGCCAACCCATTGAATTTCACCCTGTGCTGAAAACTTGCCTTGGTTCATCTTCTTCTCTTCAAGTAGCTAAAGTAAGGAATGTGTTTACATACCTATCACCAGCAGACTGCTTTCTCTGAAAACCTAGCAAGGAGGCTTCTCTAAGGTGTATGTAGTATCTTGTCAATGAAAATTAAATAAACATATCAATTTAGCTGTATGACAGGCCCCACTTACGGGATGCATATTATAAAATAATAACCACAATAAAAATACAAATGAATAATACCTTCCCCATGCTTGTCATTTTATAGTTTTCACTGTCCTTAGAGAGGCTTATTCATTTGCCCATAGTCGTAAGACACAAGGCCATATTTAGAATCTAGATCTTACAATTAGTAATCCTGTACCCATTTATTAAAAATCGTGATAATAATAATCTTAAGAATAAAAACAACCAAAATAAGCCACAGCAGCTAACTGCTAGCTCTTTGTGAATCTTCAAATCTGAGTCAAAAAAGGAATTTTCACTCATCAGAAATAAGCTACAAAACATTTATTCATTTATTTTGAGTCTTTCTAGCTGGTCATTACTTAGTTCTTTAATTCTTTTTTTTAAAGATCTCAATGTCACTGGTTGGTTAGTTTGAGAAAACTGCCATAGAAAGGTTTTTAGCTGCCATAAAATAATGGTAGTATAGTATAAAAATAGAAGAGAATTAACATGAAATTTTTGTTTTCTTTCTCATAGTAATCGAAAAGCTGTATATTTTAAATGCTTTTCTGTTATAAGAGAAATGAGTTGATTATTATTATCACAAATAGAAGTAGTTATATGGAGTATTTTGTTTTAAAATAGAATACCTGCTCTACATTTTTTGACGGGAGATTAACAAATTAATATTCATTACTTCAATTTAAAATAAAATTATTAGATGAATAAACTCCTAAAGGAATATTGGCTCAAGATTCTCTTTCAGATTATTTTAATTATACTGAAAAAGCTCACTAATTCTATTCTATTATAATGAAACGCAGTGTACGCACTAAATAAATAAAAATAAATATTTTCTGAGAAATGTGGATGACAGGCTGCCTGATACTGTGTTGAATTGATACATTTTTTCCAAGTTCTTTTGCGTAGTTGAGTTTATTTCTTGAATAAGGAAATCTTAGATTAAAGAATGTGAAAGCAAATTATTCCCCATCTATCCTCATGCTTAAATAATATGTTACATGCAAAAATATCCTAAAAATAATTAGTTTGTCATAAATAAGAAATTTATTTTTATTTATACTAATTTTTGAATTTTTTCTACTAAATTATTGCAAAGGCTGTCAACCTTCTAACAGTAGTAGCAGTGTTAATTTTTCTAACCATGCATGATTCATTTGACCCCACAGTAGTTGCAGCTTGCTTGCCTTGTTTTTTCCCTGGAATTTTTTTTAAAAAGTGTATAAAAACACAACGGACATCTGCTCTATGTAGAAGACAGCAGGATAATTTAAGTCCTAATAAATTGTTAACATTTTATTAGTTCACACATGGATTTTGGAGATATATACATATATGACCTCTCTGAACTTTCTATGTTGAATGTGCACTGTTGTTAAACTACTTGTTTTTTCCCTGCCTGCTCTTTGAAGAAGTCAATTAGGAATAATGGGAAACAAGGGGTAGGCAAAACATTGCAGTGCAGTGTTATTTCCATCTGTCTGGGAATATTTCAGCCAAAAGTTTATTTTGGGAAAAAAAAAGCCATAACGCACTGTCACACACAAAAAACCACAAATACTTTGGCTGCAAATTATTCTGCAGTGTTGTTGCTGTGTTGTTGCCTGTGTCTGTTCTCCTGTGTAAAGCTGCCCCCCACCCCCCATGCATGTGTTTGAAGATTCTCGTCTGTGTGCTTGCTCATGAATTAGCTCATCCTCCTCCCGGTTCAGGTTTATTTAATCAAAAGAACAAGAATTTATGGGTATGACTGTTAGCTAGAAAGCCCTTCTGCTTTTTCAAGGCTTTGTTTCATTCTACATCTTCTGCTGAAATTTCTCAGTGGGATGAAGTGTTCAATGATCAGCCAGTCTCTTATATGTTACCTGGCTTTACATATACCCTTGATGGTTCCTGGAGAAATAATTTAACATTGTTTTTTCTCAGTTTCTCTGTATTGCAAAAGGAAGCTGTTGGTATGAGTCATTTACTTAACTGTGAGGAGTTGAATTATCTTAGTTCTGTTTGCCAAAACACCAGAAATAAACACATCACTGTCTCTACCTCCACCAAGCCCCCGTTTCTTATGGGGAAAAAAAAGCAAAAAGCAGCATCATTTAATGAGATAAAATATTAACAATAAAAGAAACTCGCCTTAAAAATCAAGATAGTTCTAAGGTAGCTGAAATTTGTGATTTTTCTATTTTGCTTTTTAACTGACAGTATACCCATAATTCTTGATAGTTGTTATTTTTTTCTCCAAAGTTAATTTCTGGGCCATTGGTGACTGCACTATCTATTGTTGTTCTAAATTGTTATCTTAACTACATTCTTTAAAAATATAATGTTGAAGGCTCATAATATTGAAGATGACTCCAGGATGAACCCAGAATTTGCAGACCGAATAAAACAGCTTGATAAAGAGGCATCTTACTACCGTGATGAGTGTGGCAAGGCCCAAGCAGAAGTCGACCGGTTGCTGGAGATCCTCAAGGAGGTGGAGAATGAAAAGAATGACAAGGACAAGAAAATTGCAGAACTTGAGAGGTAAACTTTGCATTCATGTTGTGAATTGTCAACAGTGAATGAACATTGATTGCTTAGTCGCCCATCTCAGGTTGCAGTAAATTTGGAATGCACGTTCATATTTCACGGAGGAAACAAGTTATACATGAGGAATATGGCCTGTAGGGATGATGTTGTGTTTCTGTGGGATACTCGGAAGTCAATTGGCTTATCTTTTGAGGGCTTATGTACTTCTTCAGTGTTTGAGAAAATAATGGTCAACTTTTCTTGAGTGATATCCATGATCTAGCATTTGTGCCAGCAAAGTGTGTAAGAGACTGAAGCTTTGACTACCTGAAAAAAAAAAATCACTGAAAAAGTCTTAGTATTAGTTTGATGGTAATCTGATTTTTGTTCAGTGTAACCCATTTTAGAAATTATGTCAAGTTTTGTTTTTTTTCTGATAGGCAAATTAAAATCCTTAAGGGCTTCATTTTTAATTTTAAAGTGTGGAAATATTCTGCCAGCCTACTGGTTCTTAAAAATACTGTTAATTTTAGATGTATCTACATGGTTATTTTGGAATGATATTTTAGGACCAAAATTTTTCTTAAAAAGATAGTGTGAAATCACAGTGAAGTTATCATATTTTTCTTTTTTCTTTTTTGCGGTACGCGGGCCTCTCACTGTTGTGGCCTCTCCCATTGCGGAGCACAGGCTCGGGACGCGCAGGCTCAGCGGCCATGGCTCACGGGCCCAGCCGCTCCGCGGCATGTGGGATCTTCCCGGGCCGGGGCACGAACCCACGTCCCCTGCATCGGCAGGCGGACTCTCAACCACTGTGCCACCAGGGAAGCCCCATATTTTTCTTATTGCTGAGAAAATTGAGACCCTGAAGGGTTGAACGACCTTCTGAAGATTGGTCCTGTGGTCAGAAAGAGACAGAACTGTAGTGTAGGTTTCTTGACTCCTAGTCCACCTCTCTGAGAAGAAGGGAGCCATAGCGAGGATACCCTAGATAATATTACTAATAGTAATTATGATTCAAAATAGATTATATATATTTTGTGCTCACAGTATAACAGGTACTCTCCTAAGCACTTGACCTGCAAGTACTGTATACCATTTTAATTCTACCCACAACACAGAAAGTCTCATTATCATCATTTTATAGGTGAGAAAACTATGACTTATACAGATTAAATAACTTCCTCAAGATTGCAGAGTTTATAAGAATCAAAGTCAGGATTTGAACCCAGGTCTGACAGATGAGTGACTGAGAGCAATCCCATCCAACAATGGGCCAGAAAGAAGAAGCTAGCCCAGTAGCCCTCAACAGTCTTGTAGCTGGCAGAGAGGCATCGCTGCTGGGCCACAGGAGATCTGCCTCATCTTTATTAGCTTTCATGAGACAAAGCTCATTTAGAAGGCATTTTTCTGCACTAAACCAGCCCTTCAGAACAGTAATTGAAAGTCAGGATCAGCTACTATAAGTATTTGCATAAAATAGCATAATTGTCTAGTTGGAAAAACAGGTCTTAGCTGAATGCATTTGCCATTAAATCATCAAGAATATTCACGTTTTTATTTCCGCAATATGGAATGCATTAAAACAACAGTGATTTTACAGGCATTTATCTTTATGTACTTTCTGCACATTTTCTTTATCTCTGCCTTTGCCTCCCCTTAAAGCTGATGCCTCCCAGGCACTGTAATTCATAAAACGTGTGGTGGGACTTGACTCTGTCCCAGTTCTCTGCTGGCCTGTGTCTTGCGTCCAGCAGCAGAGCATAGTCTGGGAAATGTCTGAGCCCCAGTCCCAGCCCAGACCCAGAAAGGGGTGGGAGTGGAGATCAAGAGGGGACGTTTCTTGGGAACAGGAGAGCTCAGCCTTGGCCTGTCTTTCTGAAGCATTATCTGCTGGGCTACATGTGTATTCTGACCAAAGCATCTTCCTCAAGTTGTCAGGCAACCCTTTTCAAATTGGGCAGTATCTCCATTTGCTGGCTTAAACTACAAAATTCATACCTCATAATGTTGGGAACTAAAGATTTCTTAGCAATGTGACATATAGCTCCATTTTGGAATCATGGAGGAGTGTTTGCAATTAAGTTTGTGATTTTGAAAACCAAAAAATTGAACTCGTAATAAATTTGTGGTCTCTGGTCTGTAATGTGACCTACCAGAGTCAGTAGACCTTTTTTTAAAGGCAGCTAGCGTTCTAAGATATTCCAGAACTTCCGTCACATGTGAGAAAAGGTACAGGGTTAGGGATAACTCAGACGACACTGACACGTGCCTACTTCTCTCTCAGAGGGCAGTTTGTGTTTGCTTTCTATTCCGTTAATATTCCCATTTTTTATTTTCTCCACAATATATACATTCTAAATAGCACATGCCTGGAACTTACATGGATGCATTTACCTCTTAAATTCTACGTGAATGATGTTTTTCATCAGCCATTAAAGATTCTGCTTTTCAAAGTGCATGTTGCTCCAGTGTGGTCCCTATGTGCAGTTCTGCCTATAAACCCTTGCACTTGATGCTGATGGCTCATCAGGGAGCTTCTGCCTTGGACTGCAGGCTGCTCTGGGGGAATTTGACACAATGTGGTCAGGGGACCTTCAGCAAGCCCCTGAGAGCTGGTCCAAATCAGGCTGAAGTCATTATGAGATCGCCAATGCTAGATATCTTGTATGTGCACAATCAAGTAGCTAGAGGCAACATTAGAGGCAATGAAATATGTAGTCTTTCTATGTCAGTGCTCATCAAGGTCTCTAAGTTTTATTTAGAGTTTCAGAATTAATCCTTTAGTGCCTTAGGGGAAGGAGAGAGGTTAACAGAGTCTGTCAAACAAGGCTTGCTGCCACTGGATTTCTGGCATCTCACCCATGGGAAGGAATCAGTCAGATGACCTTTCATGTAATTATCTTAAATATATTAGGGGCTTTGTCACCATTTGTCTGGAGGTCAGGGAGTGCCCAAATTGAGCCCTCAATCAGATCCCTCCCCACTGTGAAGAAGAGAGTGGGTCCCTCAGGGGGGTTTACTCCTAAAACATAAAATCAGAATAGAAAACAAGGTAGCAGTGTGCCCTGGGATAATCCGGGCAGTGCTGGAGCTCAAGGCTGAGAGGCAGCCCTGACCCTATGTGGTGGGGAGCGAGGTGTCAAACTCCATCAGGTGGATGCTGTGACAGTTCACATCTTTGGCTTCGAATGAAATACTTTGGATAAAAAAGCAAGTGTATGTGTCAGAATCTCTCCAGTTCTACCAAAGTACCTACAGACAAGACTGAATGAATTGAAGTGTTCTCTACACCACTAAACTGGGGTCTGAAGGAGGTGTGTTCACCATTTGGGCTCCTGTCTAATACTGGAGATTGCAAGCAGAACCAGGGGAAATGAGGAGCGCCTGAAGAACCTTTGTGAGATGTGTCCAAAAAGACCTGGGCACACAGTTGGCACTCACCGTGTGGCTAACAGAGTCTTGCTGCTCCAACTGGGTGTCAGGCCTGAGTCTCTAAGGTGGGAGAGCTGAGTTCAGGACATTGGTCCACCAGAGACCTCCCGGTGCCAGGTAGTGTCAAATGGCAAAAGCTCCTCAGAGATCTCCATCTCAATGCTAACACACAGCTCCACTCAATGACCAGCAAGCTACAGTGCTGGACACCCTATACCAAAAACTAGCAAGACAGGAACACAACCCCACCCATTAGCGGAGAGGCTGCCTAAAATCATAATAAGGTCACAGACACCCCAAAACACACCACCTGACGCAGTCCTGCCCACCAGAAAGACAAGATCCAGCCTCATCCACCAGAACACAGGCACCAGTCCCCTCCACCAGGAAGCCTACACAACCCACTGAACCAAACTTAGCCACTAGGGGCAGACACCAAAAACAATGGGAACTACAAACCTGCAGCCTGGGATAAAGGAGACCCCAAACACAGTAATTTAAGCAAAATGAGAAGACAGAGAAACACATGGGAAATGAAGGAGCAAGGTAAAAACGCACCAGACCTAACAAATGAAGAGGAAATAGGCAGTCTACCCAAAAAAGAATTCAGAGTAATGATAGTGAAGATGATCCAAAATCTTGGAAATAGAATGGAGAAAATACAAAAAACATTTAACAAGGAACTAGAAGAACTAAAGAGCAAACAAACAATGATGAACAACACAATAAATGAAATGAAAAATTCTCTAGAAGGAATCAGTAGCAGAATAACTGAGGCAGAAGAACGGATAAGTGACCTGGAATATAAAATAGTAGAAATAACTACTGCAGAGCACAGTAAAGAAAAAAGAATGAAAAGAATTGAGGACAGCCTCAAAGACTTCTGGGACACCATTAAATGCACCAACATTCGAATTATAGGGGTCCCAGATGAAGAAGAGAAAAAGAGAGGGACTGAGAAAATACTTGAAGAGATTATAGTTGAAAACTTCCCTAATATGTGAAAGGAAATAGTCAGTCAAGTTCAGGAAGCGTATAGAATCCCAAACAGGATAAATCCAAGGAAAAACACACCAAGACACACATTAATCAAACTAACAAAAATTAAATACAAAGAAAAAAATATTAAAAGCAGCAAGGGAAAAGCAACAAATAACATACAAGGGAATCCCCATAAGGTTAACAGCTGATCTTTCAGCAGAAACTCTGCAAGCCAGAAGGGAGTGGCAGGACATATTTAAAGTGATGAAAGAGAAAAACCTACAACCAAGATACTCTACCCAGCAAGGATCTCTTTCAGATTCGATAGAGAAATTAAAACCTTTACAGACAAACAAAAGCTAAGAGAATACAGCACCACCAAACCAGCTTTAGAAGAAATCCTAAAGGAACTTCTCTAGGCAGGAAACACAAGAGAAGGAAAAAACCTACAATAACAAACCCAAAACAATTAAGAAAATGGTAATAGGAAATCACATATTGATAACTACCTTAAATGTAAATGGATTAAATGCTCCAACCAAAAGACATAGACTGGCTGAATGGATACAAAAACAAGACCCGTATATATGCTGTCTACAAGAGACCCACTTCAGACCTAGGGACACATAGAGACTGAAAGTGAGGGGATGGAAAAAGATATTCCATGCAAATGGAAATCAAAAGAAAGCTGGAGTAGCAATTCTCATATCAGACAAAATAGACTTTAAAATAAAGACTATTACAAGAGACAAAGAAGGACACTACATAATGATCAAGGGATCATTCCAAGAAGAAGATATAACAAGTGTAAGTATTTATGCATCCAACATAGGAGCACCTCAAAACTTAATGCAAATCCTAACAGCCATAAAAGGGGAAATTGACAGTAACACAATCGTAGTAGGTTACTTTAACACCCCACTTTCACCAATGGACAGATCATCCAAAAAGAAAATAAATAAGGGAACACAAGCTTTAAATGATACATTAAACAAGATGGACTTAATTGATATTTATAGGACATTCCATCCCAAAACAATACACTTTCTTCTCAAGGGCTCATGGAACATTCTCCAGGATAGATCATATCTTGGGTCACAAATCAAGCCTTGGTAAGTTTAAAAAAATTGAAATTGTATCAAGTATCTTTTCCAACCACAACACTCTGAGACTAGATATCAATTACAGGAAAAAAACTGGAAAATATACCAACACATGGAGGCTAAACAGTATGCTACTAAATAACCAAGAGATCACTGAAGAAATCAAAGAGGAAATCAAAAACTACCTGGAAACAAATGACAATGAAAACATGATGGCCCCAAACCTACGGGATACAGCAAAAGCAGTGCTAAGAGGGAAGTTTATAGCAATACAATCCTACCTCAAGAAACATCTCACATAAACAACCTAACCTAACACCCAAAGCAGTTAGAGAAAGAAGAACAAAAAAACCCCAAAGTTAGCAGAAGGAAAGAAATCATAAAGATCAGATCAGAAATAAATGGGAAAAAAATGAAGGCAACAATAGCAAAGATAAAAAACTAAAAGCTGGTTCTTTGAGAAGATAAACAAAATTGATAAACCATTAGCCAGACTCATCAAGAAAAAGAGGGAGAGGACTCAAATCAATAGAATCAGAAATGAAAAAGGAGAAGAGACAGCTGACACTGCGGAAATACGAAGGATCATGAGCGATTACTACAAGCAACTCTATGCCAATAAAATGGACAACCTGGAAGAAATGGACAACTTCTTAGAAAAGCACAACCTTCTGAGACTGAACCAGGAATAAATAGAAAATATCAAAAGACAAGTCACAAGCACCGAAACTGGGACTGTGATTAAAACTCTTCCAACAAACAAAAGCCCAGGACCAGATGGCTTCACAGGCGAATTCTATCAAACATTTAGAGAAGAGCTAACACCCATCCTTCTCAAACTCTTCCAAAATATAGCAGAGGGAGGAACCCTCCCAGACTCATTCCACGAGGCCACCATCACCCTGATACCAAAACCAGACAAAGATGTCACAAAAAAAGTAAACTACAGGCCAATATCACTGATGAACGTAGATGCAAAAATCCTCAACAAAATACTAGCATACAGAATCCAACAGCACGTTAAAAGGATCATACACCATGATCAAGTGGGGTTTATCCCAGGAATGCAAGGATTCTTGAATATACGCAAATCAATCAGTGTGATACACCATATTAACAAATTGAAGGACGAAAAACCATATGATCATCTTGATAGACGCAGAAAAAGCTTTTGACAAAACTCAACACCCATTTATGATAAAAACTCTCCAGAAAGTAGGTGTAGAAGGAATTTACCTCAGCATAATGAAGGCCATATATGACAAACCCAAAGCCAACATCGTTTTCCATGGTGGAAAACTAAAACCATTTCCTCTAAGATCAGGAACAAGACAAGGTTGCCCACTCTCACCACTATTATTCAACATAGTTTTAGAAGTTTTAGCCACAGCAGTCAGAGAAGAAAAAGAAATAAAAGGAATCCCAATCAGAAAAGAAGAAGCAAAGCTGTCACTGTTTGCAGATGATTGATGCTATACATAGAGAATCCTAAAGATGCTACCAGAAAACTACTAGAGCTAATCAATGAATTTGGTAAAGTAGCAGCATACAAAATTAATGCACAGAAATCTCTTGCATTCTTATACACTAATGATGAAAAATCTGAAAGAGAAATTAAGGAAACACTCCCATTTACCATTGCAACAAAAAGAATAAAATACCTAGGAATAAACCTACCTAAGGAGGCGAAAGACCTGTATGCAGAAAACTATAAGACACTGATGAAAGAAATTAAAGATGATACCAACAGATGGAGAGATACACCATGTTCTTGGATTGGAAGAATCAACATTGTGAAAATGACTCTACTACCCAAAGCAATCTACAGATTCCATGCAATCCCTATCAAACTACCAATGGCATTTTCCACAGAACTAGAACAAAAAATTTCACACGGTGTATGGAAACACAAAAGACCCTGAATACCCAAAGCAATCTTGAGAAAGAAAAATGGAGCTGGAGGAATTAGACTCCCAGACTTCAGACTATACTACAAAGTAATTAAGACAGTGTGGTACTGGCACAGAAACAGAAATATAGATCAATGGGAAAGGATAGGAAGCCCAGAGATAAACTCATGCACCTATGGTCACCTTATTTTTGATAAAGGAGGCAAGAATATACAATGGAGAAAAGACAGCCTCTTCTGTACGTGGTGCTGGGAAAACTGGACAGCTACATGTAAAAGAAGGAAATGAGAACACTCCCTAACACCATGCACAGAAATAAACTCAAAATGGATTAAAGACCTAAATGTAAGAACAGACACTGTAAAACTCTTAGAGCAAAACATAGGCAGAACACTCTATGACATAAATCACAGCAAGATCCTTTTTGACCCACCTCCTAGAAAAATGGAAGTAAAAACAAAAATAAACAAATGGGACCCAATGAAACTTAAAAGCTTTTGCAAAGCAAAGGAAACTACAAACAAGACGAAAAGGCAACCCTCAGAATGGGAGAAAATATTTGCAAACGAATCAATGGACAAAGGATTAATCTCCAAAATATATAAGCAGCTCATGCAGCTCAATATTAAAAAAAAAAACCCAATCAAAAAAAGAGCAGAAGAATGAAATAGACATTTCTCCAAAGAAGATATACAGATTGCCAACAAACACATGAAAGGATGCTCAACATCACTAATTATTAGAGAAATGCAAATCAGAACTACAATGAGGTATCACCTCACACCAGTCAGAATGAACATCATCAGACAATCTACAAACAACAAATGCTGCAGAGGGTGTGGAGAAAAGGAAACCCTCTTGCACTGTTGGTAAGAATGTAAATTGATACAGCCACAATGGAGAACAGTATGGATGTTCCTTAAAAAACTAAAAATAGAACTACCATACGATGCAGCAGTCCCACTACTGGGCATATATCCTGAGAAAACCATAATTCAAAAAGGGTCATGTACCAAAATGTTCATTGCAGCTCTATTTACAGTAGCCAGGACACGGAAGCAACGAATGTGTCCATCAACAGACGAATGGATAAAGAAGATATGGCACATATATACAATGGAATATTAGCCATAAAGTACAAAACTGAGTTATTTGTAGTGAGGTGGATGGACCTAGAGACTGTCATACAGAGTGAAGTTAGTCAGAAGGAGAAAAACAAATACTGTATGCTAGCACATATATATGGAATCTAAAAAAAACCAAAAAACAAAAAAATGGTTCTGAAGAACGTAGGGGCTGGACAGGAATAAAAACGCAGAAGTAGAAAATGGACTTGATGACATGGGGAGTGGGAAAGGGAAGCTGGGACGAACTGAGAGAGTGGCATGGACATATATACACTACCAAATGTAAAATAGATAGCAAGTGGGAAGCAGCCACATAGCACAGCGAGATCAGCTTGGTACTTTGTGACCACCTAGAGCGGTGGGATAAGGAGGGTGGGAGGGAGACGCAAGAGAGAGGAGATATGGGATATATGTATACGTATAGGTGATTCACTTTGTTACACAGCAGAAACTAACACACCACTATAAAGCAATTATACTCCAATAAAGATGTTAGGGAAAAAAAAAAGGAAAACAAGGTAGCATTTAAATATCTGGATCGGGACTAATGCTACCAGACAGTTGGACAATGAGAAATCATTTTAGATGCCTAAAAGCACCTTGTCTAAGGTTGAGAAACAGACTATTATTTTTCCCTCTGAATTTGCTCAATAACGTGCTGACATAATTTCTTTGCTGCTTTTCAGAACTCTTTTCAGAAAATGTAAACTTAAGCTTTCGTTTTTAAAAAATTATGATAACATGATCTAGAAGTCTGATGGTACATGGAGGAAACTTGATACCAGTTCTGTTTGTTTTGATATAAACTCTTGTTGCTAAGTAATTCCCATTTATGTTTGTAAATGTATTTGAAGGAATTTCTTTAAAACAAGTGACAGATGGTTTTATACCATCCCTAGCAGCTTTTTGGGGAAGGTCATGGATATCATAGATACCGTTGAGTTGGCAAGAGAAACTAGGGACCCTTGGAAAAGGCAACTAAACCTTAAATGTTTGCTTGCTGTTTCGTTTCAGTTTAGGATTCCCTAAAGTTTGACCATGGACCTCAGTTTGGCTTACCTCTGCTCCAGACAGATTTCAAATGGCAGCAGCATCACTAGAGTCCCCACAAAGGCCATGGCCTGACTTAACTCTTATTTTTGATCAGTTGTGCATTCGTTTTCATGAAATACTCTGCAGGGGAATATCAGACACAAGGGATTATTGGATCAGTGCTTTCACCAAGTGTTTAATCTTGAATTTTCTACTTGATTTGTATCATTATAGTCAATGCTGTTTTCATCTGAAATGTTTTTGTTTAAGCTTTCTTCTGAGGATTTGTTGTGCTTTTTCTTTCTTTGTGAAATGCTTAAAACTACTTATTAATAGTATGGGATGGTGGGGTCCCACTGAGAAGATGGCTGATACAGTATGTGTTAATCCACTTGGTTTTTTGCAAAGGGCATTTTATAGGTTAACAAAATGAATGTCCACTATGATTTCTGTGGTAGCCTGAAGAGGATATGACTTTTAATTTTTGCTTTGCATTAGAGACTTTATTCTTTTGACAAATTAGAAAGACATGCTACATATTTTTCTACAAATTAGTTATCAAGTGTTTGGATATTTTCAATGATGAAATTTGATCCTCATTTTCACAACCGAAAAAATTTACTCTCAGCTTTGGAAGTTAATCTGTCTCTTCTTGGGGGGCTGATAGGCAGAAGCTGTCCTCATAGTCTTTGATCATTGCTAGGTACAGTGCTCTGTGAGCATGTAAAATGGAAATCTTTGAACAGAAAGCTAAATTGCTCAGATCCTTTTGGTTTTTAGGGATGAAGAAAAAATATCTCATAGGATATAATCTTCCAACTTACTGGTTCTAATAAAATCTTTCTGACATAAGTGCTTACCACCAGTTCTAATACCTTAGTAATTTTCATTTCAGTTTATTAAATAATAAAATTTTACATGCACACAGATAGGAGCTTTCTCTATAAATATTCCTCCAGAAAAGAGCAAATTGTGCCATTGTGTTGCTGGAACACACCTCTGTTTCACATCAGTGCTTGTAATTATGTGCATGAGAGCAGATACTGGTTTCTTATATGTAATAATTAATATAACAGCTTAGAGTGTATGCCCAGGCTTTTGGGGGGTAATATCAGATAGAAGTTGCTTTATTGTCCTTCATTTGGTTATAAAACCTGCTAATATAACATCTGTTGGCTGTATGTTTAAAACTAATGCATTTACTTCCTTTTATTCTCTTTTGCTATCCCTTTTCCTTTCTGCTTATCCTCCAAATTGCTGCTTTCACCCTTGCTCCAATCAGCTTGACTCTCAGGTCAGTACTTTCAGTTTTTCTTCTAACCGCCCTTCCCTCCTAAGCTCAGTTTATTGCTTGCACTTGTGTAACAAATACATTTCTGAAATGGTTTTCCTCTGGCCACCACATTTTTTTTTTCCGTTTCATCCCATGCCTAGGGAAGGTTTATTTTATGAGAAGGCTGTATAGGTGGGAAAAGGAACAGAAGAAGATGAAAATAAATCATTGTTGGATTATTTGATACATTCTCTTCCTGGATTATGAAATCAGTAAGAGAAATCATTGTGAAAACTCCCGAGTGCATTTCTCCTGAGCAGCTCAGAAAATTGGCTGCATGATGATAAAACATGGAGCAGTGGAAAAAACAAAATTGCAGGATGCTAAATTTAACCTAGGAGAACAAAAGATTTGCTCGTGACACAGCAACTTAAAAGCTAAATTTAATAGTGCAAATCGTTTAGACTTTTCGCTTAATAAATCACTGTGCTTTGAAAGATTTATAATACTTTTTTTTAAAGTCACTTTTGAAAATTATCAGTGTGTTAGTAACATATTGTACACACATGTTATTTCCTGTCATTGTTTTGGCTTTAACCTCTTTAACTTCATTTTTATTAGCCATAAGACATACTTTAATTACCTAGGGCGTAGCATATGGAACAAAATGTAAAACTAGATTCATTGTTGACTGTGTGCACCCCAGTCTTAAGAAGCGAAATGGACATTTTGTTTGAAAATGCATCCCAGGTTTGATTCCTCTAAGGCAGGGGGCCCAAGTCAGTAATTGGTTCTCCTTTAAGTCAAGCTAGACTTCTCTTTCCAATAACAACATAATAATATCTAGTGATTTCTTTATAATTCAATCAGTGAGTTTACTACAAGATGCTCATTGTGTGATCTGGGCTTACCCAGACTTCAAAAAAGATTCAAATTAAATTGGTAGCCAATATAGTTGCTCTTTTCAGAGGCAAGCTATATTATTTTCTTCTCTTTATTCAGGGTCTGCACCTCTTTATTCTGTCCACTGCTATCATCTAAGCCAGCAGTGAATAATTTTAAAACAAGGCCTCCTGCCCACACATCAATTTTGCCCCCTCCAACCACCCACTGCCTGCTCCCAACCCGGTGGTGGGGCTCATAGTCCTTCAAATTGAAACCACTTCTCTGCTGTTCCCACATACCACACTGGGTGTCCCACAGGAACTGCCTTGAACTTCATCACGCTGAAGGAAGCCCATTCGCAATCGTTCCCAAAACAGAGATTAAAATTACGGCCCTACAGAACTGCTCTCACCAAAAACCTAATGACTGTTAATTCACTTTCTGGTGCCCTTATGTGCAGGAACAGACATCATAATGAGGGTGGGGAGGACGGCCTTGGCCACATGGCATCCAAACCCTTCCTCCAAGTTTTGGATTCGCTCATTTAAGAAGCTCTAAGCTTTTCTCCTTGCCTGTCTTTTTTTGTTTTCTTTCTCCTTTTGCCTTCCCTTTGCTACCCCTAATCTGTACCTGTTGATATTTAAGCCCTTGAGACTAGGGACCCCGTTCATTCTCACACCTCAGGCTCCCAGCCTTTAGATGCCATCCACAGTTATTCTACTGTGTTTTTTATGTGCCAGGAACTGTGTTGTTCAGTATTTGTTTTTTTCCTATTGTGTAGTGAGTGAATGTGAACTTAGACTGTCAGAAGACGGGCTGTAGGGTTAGGGTTTGGAGAGTTTGTGGGTAATAAGGGGTTCTCTGGACAAGGGTGTGCTGATTGCGTTTGATAAAATGTTCAGGCCAAGTCTAATTGGGAGAACTATAGTGGTCAAAAGAAGATTCAGACCATTTCAATATCATTTAACCTCTTGCCTCAGATGAACACGGTGGAGAAAATGTACAATCATTGCAAACTGTCTCTAGTTATATTTTCAGTGTAGGAAGAATTGGGCAGCCCTGCTCTTCTAGAAACAAGTCTATGGAGTCCTAGAAGCTTTCTGAGCTTTGACCTGTTTTCAGAGTTAACTATGCTTTTTGTCCAGCCACTTGCAGGTTTACCAGCTAAAATACAATGAAATGTAACAATTGAATTGAATACACGATCTTTGGCCATTGTGCTTTCTTTACCTAGCTCACAGCTGAGATACATAGATTTGTGTATGCATACATACATATATAATATGTGTATACTTTTATCATATATATTTTTTAAAATTTCTGATCATTCTTACCGTAAAAGTCTGTAGTCTGCCATGCACCTCTTTATCTCCCAATCTGAAATTGGAAAATTTCACTAACTCTTGGGTCTTTTCTATGTGCTGTGGACTCCATGAGAAATTCTCTCCTCCAACTACTTTTTAAAGTGACCTCATTTCTTTTTCAAACACTGTGTAGACTCTCCTGCTTTAAATTCAGGTAGACAGATGTTAAGTATTGGGTTTGGTAAAATGCAAATGTCATATGCTAAACCTGTTTAGGGTCTCACTCCAGAAAACTCCACTTTTGTCTCTACACACAAACCAGTGGGAGGCTGGAGAGGTATAGCAAGATCCCTGCATTGCACTCGGGGAGGGTTTATGTGAAATTTGCTCATTTCTAGGAACTATTTGTGAGATTAGTATGTGACTTATGAGAGATGAGGTTATCTAGATAAATGTATGCAGCAGTTGACCAAAAAAAGGAATAGTATCCTTTGGAATTCAGTCCAAAATCCTGCCAGAGAACCAACCAAGTAAAACCAGAAGGCGCAGGCCTCTTCTGGGCTGTCCCAGCCTCCGATTCGCTTTGCATTCTGGGTTTCTTGTTTGTGCTTCAGTATACCCTCTTGGAGAGGAAGTAGCTGTCTTCGGAGTGGGTGTTTTGGGATCCTCCCTGCACATGTCTGGTGAGGGGCTGTTGGTGAGGGACTGTGTGCATCTCCCTGGCAAGCAGGCTCGAGCTGATGGTTTGAGCCTGGCGGCAGGCGTGAGCTCATTGTTACAGAGTCGCTTCAAACACTTCCACCAAAATCAACTCTTTGTGATGTTTCCCCAAAGCTGAACACTGCACTCTCAGTCCCTCATGCTTCTAGCAAAAGATGAAGTCACTGCTCCCAGACCTCAGAGGCCTGTTGCCCAAAGAAATAATGAAAAACACCTTGCCCAGAGCATCCTGCAGTTTGCTCTTTGCTAGGGTCAGTTCTTGGCTCCATTCCCTCCACAAAGACAGAGTAAGCACCTCCTGTGTGCTAGGCTGGGCCCTCCATGCTGGCCTGGCGTTTCCAAAAAATAGCTGATGAAAAGCTGACCAAAGTGTTTAAGAAATGCTATGTATTACATTCTTCATTTTTATATTCATGATGCACATTGATCCTAGTAATAATCGGAATAAGAGACGTAGCAGCGGCAGTGATAACATTGAACATTAACTAGATGGCAGCACTGATTTAATCTTATTTTTTTTTGTTAGTATTTACTTCTCATAACAACTGTATGAGATCAGGACTGTCATTTCTTCCATATTAGAGAAGAGGAAACTGGAGTTCATAAAAGTTAAATATTTTGCTCCAGTTAATATAGCTAGTAAGTGAAGGTATTGGGGTTTCTCCCCCAAAAGCCAATCCTTTCTGATTTACTTAAAAAAATCTTTTTTGCTACTTCTGCTCCAGTTGCTTAATAAAAACTCTGAGAGGCCTATAGGAGGGAAACTTAGTGTGAAACTTAGTGTGCAATTGTGTTTAATCTATGATTTCCCACATATAATATTTGTAGAGTATATTCCATGAAGCATTTTGGGGGACTGCTGTCTGCTGTGCAGCCAGCCTCTTCCTTCATCCTGAGATTCATGCCCTCCCTCCCCCTCCCCCTCCTCTACCCTGAGCTGGTTCCTTGTGCACAAATCCTGCTCTGGCAGGGCCACCTCAGCTATCTTCTCTTCCCTGAGTGCTTTAGACAGAAGCACTTTCTCCCTGTCTTGATCTCCTCGGAGCTTTATCTAACCCTTTTCCTTGGTTTGTGTCATATCCTACCTTGAATTAGGGCAGTTAATCAATGCTCTGTGTCTCCCAGTAGACAGCAGCCTCCTCTAGCGCTGCATGGGTCTCTAGCTGCATGCGGTGTTGTGTCACACACTGGAGGTGGCAGTCATACTCCTGAAGGTTGTTGAATGCATGACTGTTGAAGAAAGGAACTTCTGTTAGCTTCGTCTCCCCCCCTTCTACCTTTTACTTGGTCCCCACAGAGATTTGCTCTTTGCTGGTGGGCTCTTTCTGGAGGTTGAGTTGACTGCCCTGGATATCATATCTAGCTTCAGACAGGAAGCTCTAAGAAAAGATATGATTGGTCTTCTATCAAGCTGGATGCTTGAAAATTCAAGAAAAATTAAGACAAATAAAAGGAAAAGGGAAAAGATCTCTTTCTGAACTTACCTCATTTTCTCCTTCTCTTCCTCCTTCCTTTGTTCTCTCTTCCCTCCCTCCATCTTCCTTTCGTCTTCCCTCTCCCTCCCTCTCTCCCTCCCCTTCCCCTCCTTTCTTGACTATTCATTAAACTCCTTCTCCATGCAAGGGTCTGTGCTGGGTGTTGAGGATATAGAATGACCCCTCCCCTCACTGAATTCAAAGACCAGTACTTCCTATAAGGAAGGATTTGGCCACTTATGAAAAATAGTTTGTGCCATTTAAACTAATAACTGGAAAAACTGGGTTTCGGGTGTTTTTAAAAATTTGTTTTCCTGTTGCCTTTGAAGGGGTTATCCACAGATCAGAAAATCATTTCCCTCTTTAAAACTGCCTTATACTAATGCTGACATTTCTGGTGAAGTGTCAGAAAATTTTATGCCCAAGCAGAACTGGTAGAAAGCCAGAAGTCAATAGATTTTGCTTTGGGTGCAAATATTTTATTGGGGATGGAAAAAAGTTGTTTTCTCCGATTTACAGCTCCTGCAAATATAAAGTGGGTTCTATATTTAGAAATGGTTTTGAACCTTTGAGATGTAGCCAGGGGTTGGTTCTTGCACCTTTCCGACCTGGCCTTGGTGGGACTTGCCATGGCTAATGTTTCGCTGAGCCAGTTCCAATTTGTAGAACTAAGGCTTTAAGCTCTGTATTATTTTTACTTTTTAGCTTCTGCTTAAGTTGCTGCTCTGGCACTCTATCCGTACCTTCCAGAATAGTGAAAAAGACTGAAGGAACACAATTTGCATTGTAGTTGAAATATTTTTGTAGTGCAGTGTGTTTCTGAGGTTCCTTGAAATGAATAAAACCATTCTCAACTTGCAAATCTGTTAAAACAATGACAACAGTAAAACAACAGGAAAATCAAGAGAGAGTGCCAGGTAAGCCTATTAAGTCCAGGCCTCTGAATAAGAGATGTCATATTGGTAGAGGTAACGATTCATTTGTATTTTTTTCAAAATCTTTCCTTTTCTCTTTTCCTCCCCTGCTTCTGGCTTTTGGTTGGTGCTACCATATGGACGAATATCAGCAACTAGTAAATCTCTCAAGATATGTTAGCCTTTTCTGTAAATGTTGAGAAGGGGAAGGAATTAAAAAAAAAAAAAAGTTTCTCAGTATTATTATAAATCACTTTCTAGAAAAATAATGCCTTGTTTCCTTTATATGGCTTTTCTTATGAAATGTGAATTCTGTCACTTCATTACCGACAATACCAGCTTGAGTTGTAGGGGAAACTATCCAAA
>NW_006778737.1:134835-140037 GCF_000442215.2 Lipotes vexillifer | reverse complement strand
TAGGGAAACCTATCCAACTAGTGACTGGGACTTTCTTCCATATTGGGTAAAGGTGCTCGAACTTTTCACACTGCATAACGTCACATTTTTGTGAAGCCTACGTTTTGGGAGTACCTGTTTAAAAATGAGTGGGTACTGTGTGTGTTTCTCTGAAGAAACTACTTTGTTGTTGGTATATCTCATAAAGGCTTTGGAAATTTTCTTTTTAGGGAAGTCTGATGATTTCAGTATTTGCCACTCTTTTATTTTACTGTAAGTTTAACGAATACTAAATACATGAAAATGATTTATAATAGTAAACTAAATAAATATGAAAACTAGAGTAGAATAGTAAGGCAGAAATTGGCTGATTTTGCTTTGGGTGCAACTATTTAGTAGAGATGGAAAAAAATTGTTTTTCCTAAATCACAGCTCCTGCAAACATAAAGTGGGTTGTATAGAACCATTTTTGTAGAAAAACTTTAATTCTAGAAACTATAGAGTGGGTCGGGAAATGGAAACAGATTTCCCCTTGAAGAACCTCTTTTTGCTCCTTTTTCATTCCGAGAAGAGTGAGACTTATATATTAACTCCAGCTTGCCCATTGATCTTTTCTTCCAGTTTTTTTTTCTAATTGGTAACATTGTTAATATAAGTATTCACATTATTGGTATGTACAGCTGAGTGTACAATAACTGAAGATTTACAGTAACTTTTTCAAGGAAAGCTGGAAGTGTGTGATTCTCACGGTGTGTTGAAGAACTGTACTGTTTCTTGTAAGACCCCACACATAACTGTGATGATATAATGGTGAATATAAGCAACTCTTGAGACATTTTAATGTGGGGTGGGGGCAGAACTTCATACAGAGAACTGCTTTGCCAAATTTTACTTCACGTCCTAGGAAAATCTCTTTAGAAAGTTTTGAGAATGTGATCACCACCTTTCTCAGATGGGAACATGACGTAAGGGAATATTCCCTCCCTGGTCTTTGGTATTGGTTAACTGGAATATTCCCATGGCTGGACAGATCTCAATGTGATGTGTGAGTTGAAGTGTAAGAGAGTGGTTTTAAATTTAACTTCAGAACCCTCTGCTATTTAATCATATGTCAGTTTGATGGTTCCAAGGACAGCATGATATGTTGCTCACAGATAATTACCGTGGAGAGAATGAGTTGGTTATAATAACGAATAGCTGGAGAATCTTCTGATAACCTGCGATGAGTGGGCCTTGGTGAGAAACACTCACTGGGCAATTGGCACATAGGTGTCCTATCACTTTGGTGAGTGTGGGTGCTCTTCTGCTACCTAAACATGCAACATGCAGGGGCTTTTTAGGGATTCCTGAGCAGATAAAAAAGCGCTATTCTTGGATTTTGTGTGTGTCATCTATCCAAGACCTGTTATTACTTTTGTTAGCATTTCACTTATAATCCAGGTTATTCAAACTGCTATTTGTTGTCAGAATATTACATGTAGAAAATTAAATAAACTCAATCCTAAGAAACAACAGCATTTCTGTGGCATGCCGGACACAAGTCCACATGTCTTTAAGCCTATCCCTGTGTCTGTAAAATGGAGGCAATCATCTTATAGCTCATCTCTCATGAGCTTATGGTCAAGATACATGTTGAGTGTGGAGCACAATCTGGCACATAGTAGGTGTTCATTAAGTGGTGATGGTTGTGGTTTTCATGCTTACGGTTGTGTTGAAGGTTTTCCTGGTGAGAGTAGCAGGGGATTCGTGCAAGAGAGAAGTGGGAGATGATCCTGTCAAGGCTTCCTTTGCTTTCCTAGTCATAGGTAACTCAGTTGCTGGAATAAAGACTGTAGACTTCTTTTTTCCCCTAAGCCACTGAGGGATTTTGAGGGAAAGGATGAAAACAATATCACCCTTCTAAATGCTGAATGCTTTATTCCTGAGAGATATGAACACGTGAACTAGAAAATTCATGTCATGCTTATCGAAAAGTAATTTATCTCTCTATATGCATAGATACAAATTAATTTATTTAATACGTTTGTCTTATATAAGGATGTATTTTAGGTTTTTCTGGAACTAGGGAACTAGGTAGCCAGGATTCGGCCACAACCTTTCTGTATCCATGTATAAAAGTACCTGATATGAAGTTTAGAGGACAGGCCAAGTACCCAAGTGTGTTCCTTCATCCATTTATTTTCTTTATTCATTGATTTATTCACTTTCATCAAATATTAATTGTATATCTGCTCTGTTCCAGGTACTGTGGTGTAAATAAAACTATTCACGGAAGTAGCATCTAGAGAGATGGAAGCAAATTGATAGGATTTGTAGTATGATATTTATGCATGTGTCATAATGTAATACACACTGTTCTGCACCTCAGTTTTCTTTATTTTAAACAAAATATCTTTACAGATCTTCCCATATTCATATATAAAAGTTTTCTATTCTTTTTTTACCTCTATGTACTGTTCCACTGTACCTCCTAAAGGACTTATAGATTGTTTCAAATCTTTTCCTCTCATACAGACTGCTATAACTAATAAGTGAATAGACTTAATTTCATACAAGTATGTATATATATGAACATATCTGTAGGATAAATTTGTAGATGTGGAATTGCTAGGACAATACATTTCTAGTTTTGCTAGATTTTGCTAGTTGCCTTCTACAGAGACTAAACCATTACAGTCCTAGCAGCAGTATGTAAGAGTGCCTTTTTTCACATTAACTCTGTCAGTGCAGTGTGGTTTGCAAGCTTTTTGATCTTTGTCAATATGGAAGGTGAACCATGGCATTTAAGTGCCATGTGAAGTTGTGCATCTTTAAGTATGTTTATAATTTGTTGTTTTCTTTTGTTGGTCTTTTTCTTACTTATTTGTAGAAGCACTTTATATATTACAAAAATGACCCATTTGTCTTTGATTTGAGTTTTAAATGCTCCCCCCTGCTAGTTTGTCTTTTTTCTTTCTCTCTTTTTTTTTTTTTTTTTTTTCTTTATATATTACAAAAATGACCCATTTGTCTTTGATTTGAGTTTTAAATGCTCCCCCCTGCTAGTTTGTCTTTTTTCTTTTTTTTTTTTTTTTTTTTTTTTTTTTTGCTAATAGTGGTTTTTGTTACAAAGAAATGTTAAAAATATTTCTATGTAGTCAAATGTATTCAGTCTTTTCTTCAGTGTCTTCTGAATTTTGTGTCATAGTTGAAAGCCTCTTCCACACAAAAGAGTATAAGAACAATTGTCCTGTGATTTCTTTTGGTATTTTTATGGTTTGATTTTCTATATTTAGTCTTTAGACTATCTGGAATTTATCTTACTCCAAGGTATGAAGTATGGATATAACTTAATTTTTTTCTAGGTCAAGTGAAGTTTAAATATCACTTCCTCCATTTGCCTTTAACTGGAGCTAGCCCAGCCCAGGTTAGGTTTGTCTCTTACAAATTCATGTAACTTCCCACTAGAACGTGAAGCACAGCCTTAATTCTTGTTCAACGTTTGTCTTTTAGGCTAGGGTGGAACTTCCATCTGGAAAGGACCTGTCTTTATTCATCCATTGTCTGTGAAATAGTAGACATTTAATAAATATTTATCAAATGAATTAATAACACGAGTTGTAAAGATCTGAAGTTATGAGGAGGTAGAAATTATGACTAACCAGAAGCTATGGAAAAGGCGTGCAGAGTGGAATGTGAGCCATGGAGACTCACATAGAGGGGAACCGAGTCAACAGGGTGGTGGAAGATTAGCCAGCCCTTGCTATACAGGACAACAAAACAACCCTGTGTCAAGAGTCACCTTGGACCTCAGATGGCTTTCCCTTACCCTGCTTTGTGAGACCCAGCCAGGATATCATTTTTTTTTTCTTCATAGGAAGCCTAACTTCTCAGCGTTCCCTGGGTTCAGTGAGACTTAACTACAAGATTGAGACTCCTGCCTAACTGTTGCAGGATGTAGGAACAGGTGTGGAAAATATGTCAGGAGCTAAGAACAGAAAGGTTTTGTCCAGGCTGTGTTTTAGATGCTTTAGGATAGCTAGGTAGGCCTGTCCAGTAGGCAGAGTGGAATGAAAAATCTGGAACTGGACAGTTGAGGCATTACCCATGGAAGAGTGTGGCAAATTCTATACAAATGTCATGGGCATTCACAAGAGGGAGGGGTCGGGGAAATTTCCATGAACATGATGGTATTTGTACTGGAACAGAAAAATGGAAAAGATTTTATCAGATGTAGAACTAGGTGGGGAGCATGATCAAAGATAGCAGAGGTGGGAAGGTACAAGCCATGCTCAGAAGAGAGAATGGGGTTCTATAGCTTAGGATCTGGAGTAGGGGGAAGAGTGAACAATAAGGGTTTGCTTGGACAGGGAAAACCTTGAGTACTTAGCTAAAGATTTTGAATTTTTTGAGCCTGGGAAGAGCATAGTCAGGAGTATCTTAAAGAATGATTAGTTCTGTAACATCTCTGTTCTGGAAGTGTAGGCAGTAGACCAAGCTAGAAGGAACAACAGCACTGAAATAAGGTGGGCACTAGAGGTTAGGAGGAGGCAACAGGATAATTAATAAAACAAGAAAACAGACAAAACACAAAAATCAGCAGCCTGAATAGTTTAACAAGAGCCAGCAGGACAGGAAAAATCAGCAGATAAAACCTAGCTACTATGATAGCAGGAAGAAAATAAAGGTGTGGTGGCAGATATTTTGCTCAAGCAGTCTGTAGTTGTAACTGTTGCTGTTACAGCAACAGAAATAAGAAAAGACGTAATTGGCTGCTTATTTGGTGCTAGGCATGGTGCTGTACATTCTTCAAGGTTTATCTCACATTTACTTTATAGCAACTCCAAGACAGTAGATGCCATTTGTGAAATTATTGGTCTCATTTATGAAATGAAGACAGTAAGGCTCAGAAAAGTTAAGTAACTTGCCTGCTGTCACACAGCTATTGGTGGAGCCAGGATTTAAACTCAGCTGTTGTGATTCCAGAACCCAGAAATCACTGGACACAATCACTGTGTCCTGTTCTGCAGCAAGACTTTTAGTGCTAGGATAAATTGGTTTGGCCCAAGAACTCCTGATACCATAGGGACCTCTCTTTAATGTGCTTCTTTTGGGATGGAAAGCTATTTCTATAATACAAAGGATTCCAAACACTGATGAAAACGTCTTACAATGGAAGTTGAGAAGCTGTTTGTGTTGGCAGTTCTAGCAGCCTTTTTTGAGCTGCTGGTCTGAGTCTTCACC
>NW_006778737.1:112075-134825 GCF_000442215.2 Lipotes vexillifer | reverse complement strand
CTCTCTTGAGCAGGAATGTGGAATTCCTTTTTGAAGTGAGTTTGAGGGGGCCTGGTGACTTCGCCTCCACAGAGGCAACAGCAGCTTTGTATGTTGGAGACAGTCATCAGCTCTGGGCAGGTTTCAAGAAATGTGGACAGCAGAGATGGGGAAGACCACAGGCCATCCATCCTCCTGCCTGCTTAAGACAGTTCCTGGTGGGGAGTTCTGGGGAAGCAGCCAAGAGAAAAGATGTATTTCCAAGAGGGGCTTTCTGCTTCTTCCAGGAATCATTCTTGGGACAGTTTTTCATGGCCCCACACAGTATAATCAGAGAATCCCAGCAGCATAAAAGCTGAAAAGAAATGAAGGCCTTTTCTGTGATATATGATGATGTTCCTTTTGGAAAACAGAACAACTCCCTGATAGAGAGATGGTCTTCTCTGCAGCACAATATCTGCATCTCCCTTGATCTTGTCTCAGACAAGTGGGAAGGTTGGCAGTGCTTAACAGAAGCTGAGAATTCAAACTCATGTACTAGTGCCCTTGTCCAGGCAGTAAACATACTGTGGAACCATTTCTTCCTCATCATAATGTTAGGTCAGGGTAGATATCATGCCATCAAAATGCAAGGTCTTCCTCCTACAGAGCTCAGATTTTTTTTTTTTTTTTTTAACTTTTAAGCCTTAAACTTTTAAGCTTTAATGACTTCATCTGATAGGATCTGTGTTGGCTTCTCAGTTCTTACAGCTGCTGGGGTGAGGAGAATTTCTTCTCTGCTTGTTGTTTGTCAGTTTATTTGGTTTACCTTCTCATCTCTCATAGACTTTTTACTTTTGTCCAGTGCTCTAAAATTAAGAAGTTTTGGATAGAGTGAATAACATAGCTTTCTTCAACTTCTCTAAATTTTAAGTGTTATTGGCAGATTGTTATCATACAATCAACTAAGTTTTAAAAGCACACTAGACCTTTAACAGACCGTATATTTTTAATGTAATTTGGGAGAAAGATAATTCTAACTGCCCTTCTTTGAAAACTTTGCTGCCATTCATTCAGTACTTTCCGTGGGGCCAGGTTCTGTACAAAACACTGATGTGAAATATTTATTTTAATCTCCACAACGATGCTGTAAGAAGGATAGTAATAATTTACAATAGGCAAATGAGTAAACTGTGGCTTAGTGAGTTTATTGGTAACCTTCTCAAGGTCACTCTAGATTTGGACCCAGAGTTCTTGTTCCTCAAGAACAAAGGACATGTGGATACAAGCACACATGGATGCTCCCTTGCGTGACATAATAAAACCAATTAAAATGTTTTCATTGTGAAGGCAATGGGGAACAGGATTGTGTTTTAGAAGGATGCTTACCTTGTGTTTCCAATATAACCACAATTGGACTCATCACCCTTTCCTTCACCCATCCTCCCACTACTCCATCTACTTAGCATTTACTCTTGGAACTGGTACAACGTTCAGCTGTGTTAAGATAGAAACCTTGCCTCATGCCTCATCGTGCCTCATCCCTCATTGTGTCTAATCCATCCCATTTCATTTCTCTCATTTCCTCTCTTCCTTCTCGGCGCTGTTATCCTCGTGAGTCACTTGGACTATACAGTAGCCTCCACAGTCCCAGTCTGCCCCCACCCTCTACTCCAGAGAAAATCAGTGAGGCATCACCCCCTGCCTAACAGCCCTTGCTGCCTCCTCACACACTGGGCAAAATAGCAGACTCTATGCCTGGCTTATAAAGTCCTCCACACTCTAGCCCTGGGTTGCTTTCAAGTCTTATCTTAAAGCCCAACATACACACACAGCCCCTCCACCTCCTCATTTTCCACCTGCTTGCATTACTGAATTTTTTTCTTACTCCCTACACTTGCTAAACCTTTCCCATCCCTCTACATTTGTGCATACTCTTCCCATTGCTGAAATGCCCCCCGTTTCTTCCTCATTTTGTGCAAAACTCCTACTCATCTTTGAAGTCCCAATTCACATGTCACCCTCTGATTTCTCTTAAAAATCAATAGTTCCACCTTGTGTTCTGACAGCACTTATTTAATGTTGCAAAAGCAGTTTGTTATTTTCCAGCTACAAGTTTCTCCCTTCTGCTAGACTTTGAACTGTCTAATGATAAAGAATTTCCTTTTCATCTTTGTGTCTTCTTTTCCGGGCACATAGTTATTGCTCCATAAATATTTGTGGGATGAATAGATGGATAAATGGTTGGAAGGATGGGTGGGAGGACAGATAGATAGATTGGCAGCAGAGAAGCCAGATAGGAGCTATTTCAGTGTCTGGATAAAGAAATCAAAGGCGTGAGCTAAGATGGCAGCAGTAAGAATAGAGAGGAGGTAACTGCTTTGATAGACATTTTAAATTAAATGAAAATGGCTGATTGTGGTGATCCATTGCATGTGAAGTGTTAGGAAGACGGAGGACTTACTCCTCCTTTACTCCCAATCTTGGATGACTTTGATGGAGAAGAAACTGCAAAAGAAGTAGGGTGATTTTGGACTCTGGAGATGGGACAGTTGAGAATTTAGTTTTGAATATATTGAGATTCTGTGTGGGATATCCTGGCAGCATTGTTCAGTGAACATTTGAAAATTTGAGAAACTGACAGATTCTTGCTCTTCCAGAGGGTGGGATTGCAGGTTGTTGCCTGGCATTCCGTCTTTCAGCTCCACCATCTCACTCCAGTCTTTTTATCCACACTTCAGTCTATATGTTCCTTACATGGAAAGATGTCCAAGATATATTGTAAAATATATAACACTGTCTGTTGTATTTTCAAAGGGGGATATGTGTCTATTTGTGCGTTATGCATAACAAATTTCTGGGAAGATTGGCAAAACCCCCCTAATAGTGGGAGTGGTTATTGGGGCAGGTGGAGAGGGGATGTAACTTTTCTTTTTATAAATTCTTTTGTACTATTTAATTTTTTAATTACTAGCATGTATAATTTTTTAATTAAAATATAATTCATATACCATAAAATTTACTCTTTTTTTTTTTTTTTTTTTTTTTTTGGTACGCGGGCCTCTCACCGCTGTGGCCTCTCCGGCTGCACAGCACAGGCCCTGGACGCACGGGCCCAGCCGCTCCATGGCATGCGGGACCCTCCCAGACTGGGACACGAACCCGCATCCCCCACACCGGCAGGCAGACCCCCAACCACTGCGCCACCAGGGAAGCCCAAAATTTATTCTTTTAAAGTGTATAAATTCAGTGGTTGTTTGTGTATTCACAAGGTTGTTCAATGATCACTCTTACCTTATTGCAGAATTAAATTTTTGTCACCCCAGGAAGAATCCCATATTCACTAGCAGTCACACTTATTTCCCCAGTTATTTCCTCCCTTCCCTCAGCCCCTAATCTACTTTCTCTCTCTATGGATTTGCATATTTGAAACATTTCATATAAATGGGATCATATAATATGTGGTCTTTTGTGACTGGCTACTTGCACTTAGCATAATGTGTTTGGAGTTCATTCATGTTGTAATATGTTTCAGTACTTGCATTCCTTTTTATTACTAAATAATATTCCATTGTAGGTATACCACATTTGGTTTATTCATCAGCTGATCAACTTTTGGGCTGTTTGTAGTTTTTAGCTGTTATGAATAATGCTGCTATGAACATTCATGTGCAAGTTGTTTGAATATATGTTTTCATTTCTTTTGAGTATATACCTAGGAGTGGAATTGCTGTGTCATAGAGTAACTCTGTGCTTAACTTCTTGAGGAACTGCCAAGTTATTTTTCACAGTGGCTATGCTATTTTTACATTCCCACCAGCAACATATAATTGTTCTAATTTCTTCACACTCTCACCAACACCTGTTATTGTCTGCCTTTTTGATCATAGCCATCCTAGTATTATGAAGTGGTATCTCATCATGGTTTTGATTTGCATTTCCCGTCTAATGACTAGAGATATTGAATATCTTTTCACGTACTTATTGGCCATTTGTGTATCTTCTTTGGAGAAATGTCTATTAAGATCCTGCCCATTTTTGATTGTATTCATCTTTATATTGTTGAGTTGTAAGAGTTATTTACATATTCTGGATACTAGACCCTTATTAGATATATGATTTCTTATATTCTTTTGTGTACTGGTAATTTTACATTTATATTTGCTGTGTTCTATTTAAAAAATTGTCCAATACACAATAGTTGACATTTTCAAGTAATTAAGTGATATTTTAAATAATAAAATGACAATTTAAATAATAAAGTAACAGCTTTAAAAATTAGGCTCTCAGGGAAAGTAAGTGAATTTGTACTATTATAATTAAATATGTTGCTTACAAATAAATGACCAGTTGACAGTTTTACGTTGGCACTGCTTTTTCAAGGGTTCCATGAGGTAGGATTAGGAACACTTTACCAAATATTAAGAACTTATTCAAAGTGTAATCTAGACCCCAGACATTCATACTCCTACAAACACACATGTGACCACTCATATCAAATAAATGCTTACCCTCTTTTGGTGAAGTCTTAGTAGCTACATTTGAAATGGACTTTATCTTGAATATTCACTTAGCTTTTGTCTATTGATATGACTAAACTTCAAAATTTGTGCTCCTTCCAACCAAATAATTTGCCCATTTTAAATGCTCAGGGTATGGCCTCATTTTATAGTGCCATAAAATGAAATTTAAAAAGCCTCTCCAGAGAGCTGTGATTACCATTTCTTCTTTAGTTGTTAGCCAAGCTAATAAATATTCTTAGCAGTTCTGTCATCACATGTCATATAAAACTAGATCTAATGATCAAATCTAAGAGAGGATCCCAAGCACCACAGCCCTCTATGCAGCTTGAGAGGAAGAAGTGATCCACCTGATCCATTAGACCCTTGGATTTTCAGAAGCAAGGCTTAACACACCCTCCACCCACTCCAAGAAGGTGTATGAAGGGGCCCTTGAAAACGTTTGGCTTGCTGAGGATCGGCTGGGTGGCTGGGTGGCTGGCTGCTCAGAGAAGTGAAGTTGTAACTGCATGGCCCTGGGGTGCTGTATGTCCCCAGTTCTTACTGAGGAAACACTTGGCTGGGATTGGAGATAGTCACATGAGCCTCTCTTCCACCATATATATGTATTTATTTTTCCAATTCCTGACCAGTGGCTTTCCAATCTTCCTGCTTTTCTGGCTCCCCAGCATCCCTCCTTGGGTCCTCCAGTACATGGCCTCTCTTTTCAAAGGTCTCCATTAAAGCCTGGGACCTTTCTCAAATTCTTGACAGCCAGTAATTCATAAAGGAAAAATGAATTAACTCCATTTTAGCATAGCTGTAGGGCAAGAGAGTTGTTCGGAAGTGACTGCTGCAGGCTGTTAAGACGGCTACTTAGCTTTCAAGGGCTGGTAAGAGAAGGATGAAAAGTAATGAGTTAACCTGCTAAGAATTTGGCCATTTTAATCATTAGCGTCTGGGTATACTTTGTCTCCATTTATACCGAGGGGGGAAATAGTTATCTTGATAAGCAGGGATTTATCTCACGCCACCTCTCAGTGGCTGCCTGGATTCAGAGTAGAATGGACTCCTTTATGTAGCAAGGGGAATGGGCATGCTTTGTACGAGTAAGAAAAAGGAAAAAAAAAACATTGGTATTTTTTCAAAGTTCTTATCAGCAAAGAGCATTACCGAGAAATCCAATAGGGTAGTGATGACATTCAATTTTATTTGTACCAGGAATGCACAGATGGCTGGAGTTAGCAGCGATTCATTTTTAGCACATATCTCTCATTAATGTTAGTGGGAATTACAGCAGACCTATCAAAGGGGCAAAATAGAGGAGCGTCTGTTGTATCAAATAAATGTACATCATTTTTGTGCAAAGGTCACATACTTTGAATAATTCCTTTCTGTAATTGTAACTTCCCGTAGTTAGTTTATTCTTCTTGCTGAATTTGTATGTTGTCATTGGTATTTTTAATGACCTGAAGAAAAGCATTTCAGCAAACTGCCCAGGTCTGAGACTTATAATTAGTCATTGCAGCTTGTGGGATCTTTTGTAAATAACTCAATCGAGATGTGTTTTTACATAAAAGTTCCCCTTGATTAATTGCCCAGGAAGTGCTTCCAGTTCGTAGAGATTTGTAAATCTGTATCATAAAATATTCCATTCCCAACAGTTCAGTCAGTGAGAAACTTGTGATTTTTTTTTTTTAACCAGCGTGAGTTCAGGTGTTGCCAGGACTTTAATCAATTTCTACCAAACAACAATATACAAGTTAAGTGCCAACAGCCAGGAATTATTACGCTTCCACATTCAGGACGGAAACAAATAGCCTGGCTTTCTAGAAGATCCAAATTAAAATGTAGTATTAAAAAAAAAGAAAAGAAAGATCAAATGGAAAGAAAATCAATTAATTAAAAATGCAAACAACATAGGACTTGAATTGACTATGGTACAAAAATTTAGTAAGAATTTAACACATTATTTTCTAATAGGATGTTGCTTTCCTCATGGAGTGAACTTTGGATATGTTGAATTTATAAGGGCTTTCAGTTTCTTCCATTAGGAAAGAGGTAAATCTTTTTTGCTTCTGATCTCTTTGGATAAAGAAGAATTCTGATTTTATAAGGTGCAACAAGAAAGAATTTAGGATTTATACCAGCAAATGGACTTAGTAATAAGAATCACTGCATGGGGTGTAAAATACAAGCTTGAGACCACTTAGCAGAGCAAAACACCTACTTTTTGCAGATGAACTTATTTTTTTTAATGCTTTATCTTGAATCTTAAGTATTTTTACATTCATCTAATTAATATTGAAGGTGTTTTTCTCATAAAAGTAAAAAAAAATTAATAGGATATTACCTACTTGTGTAGAAAGATCAGTTTATACACTGTAACTTCAGTTATCCTTTCTAAATTACACTATAGCTATATTAAATAGAGTCATTCGTCACTATCCTGTAGGAATTTTATAAAACTATAAAACTTCAGTTATTCCCCAAACCTTAGCCATTCACTGGGTAAATGGTTTCCTTGGATGCTATATGAGGAATGTTAGAGCAGGCTTCCTCTAGTCTGTTCATCTGTCTTCACAGTCTTAGATGGTTTTTAGTCTCTTGTAGTGTCTTTTTATATAGCAGATAGAGCCTTTGCCTAAAGGAGAGGTGCCTTCACAGGCACTTCGCAGGAGTGTGTGTGTGAAATAAATAAATATGTATGTATATTGGTGTGTATGTTTATGTGAAATAAATATAAGTAGTATGTGTATGTGAACTAAATATGTGTGTACATATATATGTAGGTATATGTGTGTGTGTATATATGTACGTGTGTATCTTCTGATGTGGGAAACACATATTTGCTGAGTTTTTTGTGGTGAGAAGAGAAGATGCTTGGAACTGCTGATGGGGAGTGGTGGTGACATGGCTTTGGGAAAACAGTCTTACAGCTGGGTAGTGGTGTTTTTGTTTGTTTTTGGTAGAAGGATTATCCTTGTTAGCTGTGATACGAAATTAGCAAGTGAGGTAAATGCAAGAATAGCAATGATAGGTTAGGAAAATAACATGAGTTTTGGAGTATAACAGATTGGGATGGAACTTAGCTCTGCCTCCTTCTAAATGGAAGAGTCCTCTAAGCACGCTGGTTACCTGCTCATCCTCATATTTCTGGTCTATAATAGGGATAACGGTACCTACATCGCAAAGTGGTCTTGAGGATTAAACATGCACATTGTCTAGTCCAGAGAGATGCTGATGAAATGCTACCTTCTGTAGCATGCATGCTTATGACCCTGAGTGTTTGCGGCTGCTCTGTGGGTTTTTTTAGATGGGAGAACATTCCTAAAAGTTGGGCCACCCTGCCTCTGGGAGCTCCAGAAGCATTGCCATCCAGATGGAAACTAGAAAGGAGATGAAAAACTGGATGCTCAGGATTTTCCTGCATCCCTCCTAGTAAAGATCCTATCACAACTCTAGTATGGAAGATGTATCCCTTGAGGAAATAGACTGGTCAGAAAAAGGGAAGCATGAGAAGGAAGGTTGATGATCCTGTGGTCAGGAATCTGCAGATAGGTTCTGGAGGAGGTCTGAGAGGTCACTCTCTTTCAGAATCTTCCTGAAATGACAGGAGTCTAGGCTGGGTCTTGGTATTCTCTGATTGTTTTGGTTTGAGTAATTGTTATCGAGTAGAAGACCTTTTCACAGGGGCAATTGAGAGAACAGGAGTGCATTGATTCACAAAGAAGGACAGATGGAATAAAAGCTGCCCAAGTGTATTCTGTGATTGTGAAGTGGCTGGGAGTTGTTCTAACTTATATAGCAGAGCTAAGTCCTGCTCCATAAATGCAGGGGGTCAAGAAATGCCACATCTTTATATCTTTATTGCTTTTAAAAGCAATTTAGATCAGACCCCAGACTTGAGGCACATGACCAACGGGGCAGAGGCAGACGTGTGGCCCAAATGCCACCTCCTGAAGCCTTCAGTAGTCCCGTCACACTGCCTCCTGAGGTCTGAACTTTTAACTGTGAAGCTGAGATAACCCAGGACTTCAGATAGGTGCCATCTTCTTGGTGCTTTGTGAGTCCTGGGGCATGGGGTTGAGGGGGATGGGGGCCTTCTTTCCAATAGCTTTGTCCAGCACACAGTATCCTTTAACAGGTGTCACTGAGTAAAGGTGTCTGTCCCCTACAGTAAGCCAGCCTGGATGTGTGGAGAACCTAAGCCACTCTTACTGTTATTATTCTTTTCCTTATCATTAAAATTACTATAAGGTGGCATTTATCGATCCTTTACTATGTGCCAGGCATTCTTCATGCCTTATCTCTATCTTAGTTCTCCTTTGAGTAAGTATTGTTTTACTCTTCATGTACTATTCTGCAGATAAGGAAAGTGATACAAGAAAAATAATTCACAGGTCCCAGGTCCTTCAGTGAAGAAATGGTTGATCTGAGATTTGAACCCATGCAATCAGGTGCCAAGGCATGGCTCTTAAGCTCACTCTGTCCCACTGTCACTTTGGCTTTGTTGCTAGCTGAAGCTACTAGAGCTGACCCAGGGCCCTCCAGATTCCACCTGGATGGCCTTTTGGTGCTGCTTTTGAAAAGCAAAGGAAAGGCATTGTTCTGCTTTCAAGCCGAATCCCCAGGTTGGTCAGGGCTGCAATTTCTTAAGGTGAAAGTGAAGGTCAACCATCTGCACGTCCATGGGAATATGAAGATGCTAAACTACAGCAGAGGGTGTCTTACCTTAGTGCTGAAGAAGGACACATTTCAAGAAGCTGTAATTGATGAAACCTGGGGACCAGCTTAGTGGCAACCAGACATAACTGCTTTTACCTCATAGCTCATCTGGCAATTCCCATTGATGCTGAGGATCTTAGACATGAGTGAGTGTCTGCAAGTCACTTAACTGCTCTGAGCAATAATCTCATCAGCCATACAGGGAAGACAGAGACATGGGTTCTTGTTCCTCTTGTTCTTAAACGCTGTATCTATCATTTTTAGCTGTGGCTTTAGTGGTACCCAGGAACTTTTATTGTTTTTAGTTATGTGTTTAAAAATTAGGATGCTTTTAGGTAGTACAGATGAATATTTATATATTTTATTAGCTATGCCTCTTTGTACTAGAACATCATAACTTGCGGATCAAACATATGGTTACAGTAATTCTTGCTTAGAAAGAGTCTAAGGCTAAAAGGTATGTAAGGTAAAAATATTGGAAGAGAAATATTAAGTAAGTAACGCAGGTAGCGCATGGTATAGCAAAAATCATTGAGATGATGCACTAATGACTAAAGTTTGGGAAACCCTGATTAACCCTATTATTCCTCAGACTTTGTACCTCAGAGCAATAATTCAGTGGGAAGATCCTGGGGGGAAAAGGGTTTGGATCAAATAAGTCTAATAAACATCCTACCATATCCCTTTCTGGAGATTCACAGTGCACTTTATAATAGTAAAGGCTCTGAAAAGTCCTGCAGCATAAGAAACTAGTTCACATTTATTTTTGTGCTCTCAAGACTTATTTAATCCTAACCCTTCTTTTCTTGTTTTCCGTTTTTGTTCCGGTAACAATTATTAACATCCTGCAGGGTTAGTGCTGACATAACACTGTCTGTAAATCATTGAGTTAAGAAAAACATCATCAAGTGAAACTGAAATAGGTGGCATTACAGTGTTGGATTTTGGAAGTGGTTAATTGTGTTGAGGCAATTGTGTGGGGAAGTGGTTCGTTCTGTCTTCTCATACAACTGGGGGAAAGTGGCTTATGCCCTCTTTGTTGATAATTCTGCCACTTGGTTATCCTTCATTGATTTTCACTTCATCCACCACCCACCACTGATTCTGTTTTACTCATTAGAGTAAAGACATTAGACTAAGAGTTACAAGAGGTTTGAGTTATGAGAAGAAGAGTGGAAAGAACAGGCGTTTATTTTTGTAGTGTGTTGTCATGGGGATAAATACTTGGGAAAGTATAAAGATGCATAAATTTCCATAACCCCTCATTGGCCATAAGTTAGGCCTTCCAGATGCCTTAGGTTACATTGGTGAAAATGGTTTGGAAGAAGTTTGGGAAATGGAAAAATGAAGTCTGTTGGGTACATACTGAAGTAAATAGTCCCCAAGAAATGTTTGAAATTGGCAGTAAAAAACTGGGAAATCTTTTGAAAGATGAGCACGAACAAAATAAAATAAAGGTTTAAAAGTTTTAAAAAATAATTAGCATATAATTTGGACATTGGTTAAGGTCCAGATCTGTGCTGTCCAACATGGTAGCCACAAGCCTCATGTGACTATTTACATTTAAATTAACTAAGATTAGATAATCTTGAAAAGTCAGTTCTGTAGTTGTGCAGTTCTACTAGCCGCGTTTTAGATATTCGGTAGCCACACGTGGCAAGTGGCTACTATATTGGACAGCATAGAAGTAGAACAGTTCCATAATTTTGTAAAATTCTATTGGATAGGACATATGGTAGACAGAATTCTAATATGGTCCCCATGATCTCTGCCCCCTGGTTTTCACACTCTTGAATAATCCCCTCCACTTGAGTGTGGGCAGGACCTGTGACCTACATCTAGCTAATAGGATATGGTAAAGTGATGGATGCCACTCCCTAGGCTAGGGTATGTTATATGGCAGAAGTGATGGGGTAGCACTCCCATGATAAGACTCTCCCTTAGCAGACTGGAGAGACAGATTCTCCTGCTGGCCTCCAAGAATGAAACAGCCATGTGAACACCAGCCTGTGGTGAGGGCCATATGGCAAGGAACTACGAGCAGCCTCTAGGACCTGAGGACAGCCTACAGCCAAAGCCAGTAAAGAGTTAGGAATCTCATTCATACAGCTGCAAAGAAAGGAATTTTTCCAACAGCTGAATGAGCCTGGAACCACATTCTTCTCCATTTAAGCCTACAGATGAGAAATGCAGTCTGGCTAATATCTTGATTTTAGCCTGGCAAGACCAGGAGCAGAGGGACCAGCCAAGCTGTGCCTGGACTTCTGACTTACAGAAGCTGTAAGATAATAAATGTGTTGTTTTAGGCTGCTAAATCTGTGGTACTTTGTTAGGCATCAACTGATTTGGTGTTAGTCTATCTTTGGGAAGGTCTGATAAGCCATGCCTCAGATGGTCCAGATCCTAAGGCGAGTATAACTTACTTATTGAGGCTAGTGCTTTGCTCCCTCTTAGAAAAAAAAGATCGTAGCTCTCAAAAAAAAAAGGAATATCTTGGTCTGGCCAGAATGCCCCATGTACTTTTGTGGCAAAGATTTCCTAATAATGTAGAGTAATATTTTATGATTTTTATATAGCATAATAGATAAGACCATAAGCTTAGGCATCATAGAAATGATAGTTCAAGTTACAGATTCCCTGCTTATTAACTGTATTATGTTGGGCCAATTACTTAACCTTGCTGAGCCTCATTTTCTTCATCTATAAAAGAGGGATAAAAATACTTTTAATATAAGGATGTTTTGTTTAACTGAGATTATAGTTTTACAGTTCTTAGCACAGTGCCTGACATATGACATCGAGAAACAGAGGGTGCTTTTATTGTTTAGCAATATTTTAACATTGCTTTCTGACAGGAAATAATATAAATCCTGACACATTATTTCTGTACTCTAGTTTGGAAAATCAGCATGTAAGATTTTTATCTTCTTATGCCTTTGCTTTATTTTATGTCTGGGCTGCTACAGCCCTATTCGGGGTTGAATGCAATAAAAATAGATCTTGCATACATGAAGTGCCCCTGTGCTCACAGGTTGCTTTCGCTGTATATTGTCTGGGCAAATCACCTCCAACCTCTGGCCAGACTGTGGAATGTTGGTTTCCTCCAACATTAGCCCCCCGATGTTCAATTTTCACAGTTTCCATATGTTTTTTATAGTACCCCAAACTGTAAATACAGCTGGCACCCCACCAAACTGGCCGTAATGTGCCTATGTCTAACGGCGGAATCAGAGACTTTTATAAGAATGCAGTACTCCATGGAATCGTGGCAGTTATACAAATGTTTTGTTTTTAAAATGTTCAGATTGCTTATTTTTAATTTGAAAAGAAGTGAATGATATGCAAGGAGAAAATTTGAGAGGGGAACAGGGCAGGAGTTTTAATCTTAGATCTGGGCTCTGTCTTGGGTTTGCCCCCATGGTCCCAGAAGTTGTGTCCTAAGATCTGTTACTATCGTGCAACTGTCGTTGCCTCTTTGTTTTTCCCTTACTTTCCATTTTTGTTGAGCTTCTACTTTCATCTTCACTTACTTTATCATCTCCAAACTCTTAGTCTCCGATTAAATGTTTATACAGGAAGAACCAAGCTCATTATGAGGCAGTGAAGTCCCAGGATATGAAATGCACTAAACATTTCTACTTGTGGAGGTAGACTCATCCATAAAACCTAATAATTTGTTCAAAAAGTGGTCACATTGAGGTTAACAGGCCCAGAGACCGGAAATTAATAGGGAAATTGCATGGCGTCCTTGTTGGTTTTGTGTTCTGCTTCATAGCTGGGTCTTCATTTCAGTAAATGTTGCTGCCACCATGAAGTTTGAAGCTGTTAAACTCCCACCTTGCACTCCAAATCTCCCCTGGCAGAAAGCTAATGTTCTTGGGTAATTATCTCATATGTATCTCTCCCTCTACAAGTCAACGAAGTTGCTGCCCAGGGCATGCTGTGAAGTTTGGTGTGGTGTGCCTTAAAGTAGATGGACTACAGAACAGGGATTGTATCCTGAGAATGTCTGTTGCTACTCACTAGAGCTTTCTGGGGCTGCTTGGGAGAAGAGGTGGTGGGACAGTGGTGTGAAGGAACTCTGCAACACTGTCCACAGTCGGTTGGCACAGCACAGTAATTAAAGGGCTGCGGGTGGCCTCTGGAGCCAGAATGACTAAGAATTCTGCCTCTGCTGCTCAGTTACTCTGTAACTTTCACCTGTAAGAAGAATAGTCAAAGGACCCACTTAATAGGGTTGTGAGGATTAAGTGAGCTAATATATGTAAGGTGCTTAGAACACATCATGTGACGTGAGCATTTGCTGCTGTGATTCTTTGCTGCTGTGCTGGGTTCAGCAAACTCTGGCTCATGGACCAAATCCAGCCCTGCCATCTGTTCTTATAAATAAAGTTTTATTCGAGTACAGCAACACTCATTTGTGTACATGTTAATCTGTGGCCGCTTTCATGCTACAATGACAAAATTGAGGCAAAGTTGAGTATTGTTTACAAAGGTTGTATAGTCCCCAAAGCCTAAGATATTTACTGGATAGCCTTTTACAGAAAAAGTTTGCTGATCCTTGTTTTCACTTTCATTTGTTTATTTATTTTTTAATAGATCTTTATTGGAGTATAATTGCTTCACTGTGTTAGTTTCTGTGGCACAGCAAAGCGAATCAGCCATATGCATACACCTGTCCCCATATCCCCTCCCTCTTGAGTTTCCCTCCAGTCCTCCCTATGCCACCCCTCTAGGTTGTGGCTAAGCACCGAGCCAATCTCCCTGTGCTATGCGGCTGCTTCCCACCAGCCAACGATTTTACATTCGGTAGTGTATGTATGTCGGTGCTACTCTCACTTCACCCCATCTGCCCCCTCCTACCCCATGTCCTCAAGTCCATTTTCTATCTCTACCTCTTTACTCCTGCCCTGCAACTAGGTTCATCAGTACCATTTAAAAAATTGTTTGAGATTCCATATATATGCGTTAGCATATGGTATTCCTTTTTTCTCTTTCTGACTTACTGCACTCTGTATGACAGACTCTAGGTCCATCCACCTCACTACAAAGAACTCAGTTTAGTTTCTTTTTATGGCTGAGTAATATTCCATTGTATATATGTGCCACATCTTCTTTACCCATTCATCTGTCGATGGACGTTTAGGTTGGTTCCATGTCCTGGCTATTGTAAACAGTGCTGCAGTGAACATTGTGGTACATGTCTCTTTTTGAATTACGGCTTCTCAGGGTCTGTGCCCAGTAGTGGGATTGCTGGGTCATATGGTAGTTCTATTTTTAGTTTTTTAAGGAATGTCCATACTGTTCTCCACAGTGGCTGTATCAATTTACATTCCCACCAACAGTGCAGGAGTGTTCCCTTTTCTCCACACCCTCTCCAGCATTTATTGTTTCTAGATTTTTGATGATGGCCATTCTGACTGGTGTGAGGTGATACCTCATTGTAGTTTTGATTTGCATTTCTCTAATGACTAGTGATGTTGAGCATCCTTTCATGTGTTTGTTGGAAATCTGATTATCTTCTTTGGAGAAATGTCTGTTTAAGTCTTCTGCCCATTCTTGGATTGGGTTCTTTGTTTTTATTGATCTGCATGAGCTGCTTGTATATTTTGGAGGTTAACCCTTTGTCAGTTGCTTCGTTTGCAAATATTTTCTCCCATTCTGAGAGTTGTCTTTTCATCTTGTTTATGGTTTCCTTTGTTGTTCAAAAGCTTTTAAGTTTCATTAGGTCCCATTTTTTTTTTTTTTGGTTTTTATTCACATTTCTCTAGGAGGTGGGTCAAAAAGGATCTTGCTGTGATTTATGTCATAGAGTGTTCTGCCTATGTTTTCCTCTAAGAGTTTGATAGTGTCTGGCCTTACATCTAGGTCTGTAATCCATTTGGAGTTTATTTATGTGTATGGTGTTAGGTAGTGTTCTAATTTCATTCTTTTACATGTAAGCTGTCTAGTTTTCCCAGCACCACTTATTGAAGAGGCTGTCTTTTCTCCATTGTATGTTCTTGCCTCCTTTGTTGTAAATTAGGTGCCCATAGGTGCGTGGGTTTATCTCTGAGCATTCTATCCTGTACCATTGATTTATATTTCTGTTTTTGTGCCAGTACCATATTGTCTTGATTACTGTAGCTTTGTGGTATAGTTTGAAGTTGGGGAGCCTGATTCCTCCAACTCTGTTTTTCTTTCTCAAGATTGCTTTGGCTATTCGGGGTCTTTTGTGTTTCCATATGAATTGTAAAATTTTTTGTTCTAATTCTGTGAAGAATGCCATTGGTAGTTAGATAGGGATTGCATGGAATGTGTAGATTGCTTTGGGTAGTATAGTCATTTTCACAGTGTTGATACTTCCAATCCAAGAACATGGTGTATTTCTCCATCTGTTTATGTCATCTTTGATTTCTTTCATCAGTGATTTATACCTTTCTGAGTACAAGTCTTTCATCTCCTTAGGCAGGTTTATTCCTAGGTATTTTATTTTTTCTGTTGCAATGGTAAATGGGAATATTTCATTAATTTCTCTTTCTGATTTTTCGTTGTTGGTGTATAGGAATTCCTGAGATTTCTGTGCATTAATTTTGTATCTTGCAACCTTACCAAATTCACTGATTAGTTCTAGTAGCTTTCTGGTGACATCTTTAGGATTTTCTGTGTATAGTATCATGTCATCAGCAGTGACAGTTTTACTTTTTATTTTCCAATTTGTATTCCTTTTCTTTCTTTTTCTTCTCTGATTGCTGTGGCTAGGACTTCCAAAACTATGTTGAATAAGAATGGCGAGAGTGGACATCCTTGTCTTCTTCCTGATCTTAGTGGAAATGCTTTCAGTTTTTCACCATTGAGTATGATGCTTGCTGTGGGTTTGTCATATATGGCCTTTATTATGTTGAGGTGGGTTCCCACTATGACCATTTTCTGGAGAGTTTTTATCATAATTAGGTGTTGAATTTTGTCAGAAGACTTTTCTGCATCTATTGAGATGATCATATGGTTTTTATTCCTTAATTTGTTAAAGTAGTGTATTACATTGATTGATTTGCATATATTGAAGAATCCTTGCATCCCTGGGATAAATCCCACTTGATCATGGTGTATGATCCTTTAATCTGTTGGATCCTGTTTGCTAGTATTTTGTTGAGGATTTTTGCATCTATGTTCATCAGTGATATTGGTCTATAGTTTTCGTTTTTTGTAGCATCTTTTTCTGGTTTTGGTATCAGGGTGATGGTGGCTTCGTGCAATGAATTTGGGAGTGTTTCTCCCTCTGCTATTTTTTGGAGGAGTTTGAGAGGGATCAGTGTTAGCTCTTCTCTGTATGGTTTTTTTTTTTTTTTTTTGCGGTACGCGGGCCTCTCACTGTTTGTGGCCTCTCCCGTTGCGGAGCACCGGCTCTAGACGCGCAGGCTCAGCAGCCATAGCTCACGGGCCCAGCCGCTCCGTGGCACGTGGGATCCTCCCGGACTGGGGCACAAACCCGTGTCCCCTGCATCAGCAGGCGGACTCTCAACCACTGCGCCACCAGGGAAGCCCTTCTCTATATGTTTGATAGAATTTGTCTGTGCAGCCATCTGGTCCTGGACTTTTGTTTGTTGGAAGATTTTTAATCACATTTTCAATTTCATTACTTTTGATAGACCTATTTATATTTTCTAATTCTTCCTGGTTCAGTCTTGGAAAATTGTACCTTTCTAAGAATTTGTCCATTTCTTTGTGGCTGTCCATTTTATTGGCATAGAGTTGTTTGTAGTAGTCTCTTATAATCCTTTGTATTTCTGCAGTGTCAGTTGTGATTTCTCCTTTTTCATTACTAATTTTATTGATTTGCATCCTCTCCCTGCTAAGTATTTATCAATTTTGTTGATCTTCTCAAAGAACCAGCTTTTAGTTTTATTGATCTTGGCTATTGTTTTCCTCATTTCTGTTTCATTTATTTCTGCTCTGATCTTTATAAATTCTTTCCTTCTATGGACTTTGGGTTTTCTTTCTCTAGTTGTTTTAAGTGTAGGGTTAGATTGTTTATTTTAGATTTTTCTTGTTTCTTGAGGTGACATTTAATTGCTTTAAACTTCCCTCTTAGAACTGCTTTTGCTGCATCCCGTAGGTTTTGGGTCATCATGTTTTCATTGTCATTTATTTCTAAGTTTTTTTTTTGTTTTTTGTTTTTTTTTTTTGCGGTACGCAGACCTCTCACTGCTGTGGCCTCTCCAGTTGTGGAGCACAGGCTCCGGACGCACAGGCTCAGCGGCCATGGCTCATGGGCCCAGCCGCTCCGCGGCATGTGGGATCTTCCCGGACCGGGGCACGAACCCAGGTCCCCTGCATCGGCAGGCAGATTCTCAAGCACTGCGCCACCAGGGAAGCCCTAAGTATTTTTTTATATTTCTTCTTTGGTTTCTTCAGTTGTCTCTTGGTTATTTAGTAGTGCACTGTTTAGCCTCCCTGTATTTGTGTTTTTTATAGTTTTTTCCTGTAATTGAATTCCATTCTCATAGCGTTGTGGTTAGAAAAGATGCTTGGAGGCGTCCCTGGTGGTGCAGTGGTTAAGAATCTGCCTGCCAATGCAGGGAACATGGGTTCAAGCCCTGGTCTGGGAAGATCCCACATGCTGCAGAGCAACTATGCCCATGTGCCACAGTTACTGAGCTTGCACTGTAGAGCTCGCGAGCCAAAACTACTGAGCCTATGTGCCACAAGTACTGAAGCCTGCGTGCATAGAGCCCATGCTCCTCAACAAGAGAAGTCACCTCAATGAGAAGCCTGTGCACCGCAATGAAGAGTAGCCCCCGCTCGCTGCAACTAGAGAAAGCACACATGCACCAACGGAGACCCAAAGCAGCCAGAAATAAAATAAAAAATTAAAATAAAATTAATTTAATAAGAAAAAAAAACATTCTTGATACGATTTCAGTTTTCTTAAATTTTCCAAGGCTTGATTTGTGACCCAAGATGTGATCTATCCTGGAGAATGTTCCATGTGCACTTGAGAAGAAAGTGTATTCTGCCACTTTGGGGTGGAATGTTCTATATATATCATTAAATCTATCTGGTCTGTTGTGTTATTTAAAGCTTGTGTTTATTTATTTTCTGTTTGGATGATCTGTCCATTGGTGTAAGTGGGGTGTTAAAGTCCCCTACTATTATTGTGCTACTGTCGATTTCTCCTTTTGTGGTTGTTAGCATTTGCCTTATGTATTGAGGTGCTCCTATGTTGGGTGCAAAAACATTTATAATTGTTATATCTTCTTCTTGGATTGATCCTTTGATCATTTCATAGTGTCCCTCCTTATCTCTTGTAACAGTCTTTATTTTAAAGTCTATTTTATCTGATACGAGTATTGCTGCTCCAGCTTTCTTTTGATTTCCATTTGCGTGGAATATCTTTTTCCATCCCTTCACTTTCAGTTTGTATGTGTCCCTAGGTCTGAAATGGGACTCTTGTAGACAGCATATATATGCATCTTGTTTTTGTATCCATTCAGCCAATCTGTGTCATTGGATTGGGGCATTTAATCCATTTACATTCAAGGTTATTATCAATATGTATGTTCCTATTACTGTTTTTTTTTTTTGCGGTACGCGAGCCTCTCACTGTTGTGGCCTCTCCCGTTGCGGAGCACAGGCTCCGGACACGCAGGCTCAGCGGCCATGGCTCATGGGCCCAGCTGCTCCGCAGCATGTGGGATCTTCCCGGACCGGGACACGAACCCATGTCCCCTGCCTCGGCAGGCGGACTCTCAACCACTGCGCCACCAGGGTAGCCCCTATTACTATTATCTTAATTATTTTGGGTTTGTTTTTGTGGGTCTTTTTCTTCTCTTGTATTTCCCACCTAGAGAATTTTCTTTAGCATTTGTTATAAAGCTGGTTTGATGGTGCTGAATTCTCTTAGCTTTTGCCTGTCTGAAAAGCTTTTGACTCCTCCATCAACTCTGAAAGAGCTTCTTGCTGGGTAGAGTAATCTTGGTTGTAGGTTTTTCTCTTTCATCACTTTAAGTATATCTTGCCACTCCCTTCTGGCCTGCAGAGTTTCCGCTGGAAAATCAGCTGATAACTTTATGGGGATTCCTTTATATGTATTTTTTGTTTTTCCCTTGATGCTTTTAATATTTTTTCTTTGAATTAAGTTTTGTAGTTTGATTAATGTGTGTCTTGGTGTGTTTCCCCTTGCGTTTATCCTGTATGGGACCCTCTGAGCTTCCTGGACTTGGGAGACTATTTCCTTTCCCGTGTTAGGGAAGTTTTCGACAATTATCTCTTCAAATATTTTCTCAGACCCTTTCTTTTTTCTCTTCTTCTTCTAGGACCCGTATAATTCGAATGTTGGTGTATTTAGTGTTTCCCCAGAGGTCTTTGAGATTGTCTTCAATTCTTTTCATTCTTTTTTCTTTATTCTGCTCCCTGGCAGTTATTTCCACCATTTTGTCTTCCAGCTCACTTATTTGTTCTTCTGCCTCAGTTATTCTCTTATTGATTCCTTCTAGTGTATTTTTAATTTCAGTTATTGTGTTGTTCATCTCTGTTTGTTTGCTCTTTAGTTCTTCTAGATCTTTGATAATCATTTCTTGTATTTTCTCAATCCATGCCTCTATTCTATTTCTGAGGTTCTGGATCATCTTTACTGTCATTACTCTGAATTCTTTTTCAGGTAGACTGCCTATTTCCTCTTCATTTATTTGGTCTTGTAGGTTTTTACCTTGCTCCTTCATCTGTGACATATTTTTTTTCCTGTCTCATTTTTTTTTTTAATGAATGGTATTGTGTTCTTGTCTTACTGGTTGTTTGGCCTGAGGCTTCCAACACTGGAGTTTGTAGGCTGTTGGGTAGAGCTAGGTCTTGGTGCTGATATGAGGAACTCCGTGAGACCTCACTCCGGTGATTATTCCCTGGGATCTGAGGTTCTCTGTTAGTCCAGTGGTTCTGACTTGGAACTCCCACCACAGGAGCTTCGGCCCGACCCCCGGCTCATGAACCAAGATCCCACAAGCCACGTGGGGTGGCAAAGAAAAAAAAAAAGAGAAAGAGAGAAAAAGAACAAAGTAAAAAATAAAATTTGACTAGGAAACTAACAGATATCTTAGAAAGAATATAAAAATAAAAATATAGATGAATCAAAAACTGGAAGGTACATCAGTACCACAATAATGAAAAAGAGGAGGAGGGAAAAGGAAAAAGAAAGGGGGGGTGAAGGCCTTGGCTGTGAAGGGTGGGGCCTAAGCAAGGGTGAGGTTTGGGTGGTGGGTGGGGCCTATGCTTAGTACCCACAGGGCTGGAAAAGGCCCTGGGGTCTGTGGGGGTGGGGCTTAGGCTCAAGGAACAGAAGGGACCCAGGCATGCCCCCCACCCCTGGTGTCAGAGGGTAGGGGACCTCACCTGGGAGCCCAGCAGGGGCTCCTGGGCTAGAGTGAGCAGGGCAAACGCCCTCCTCTCCGCTCCTGCTCCTCCGGGCTGGGAGGTCCCCTCCCACCTGCTTCTCCTGGTCTCCAGGGCCTCCTTCCTATGCCCCCAGGGACCCACACAGTCGGGAGGGGTCTTTGGAGGGCTGGGGACCAGCCTGGGAGCTCAGCAGTCTCCCCGGGCCTGAGTGGGCGGGGCAAACGCCCTCTGCTCCTCTACAGCTCCTCCTGGATGGCTCCTCCCGGGTGGCTCCTCCCACCTGCCTACCCTGATCTCCCAGGCCTCAGAGGCGCCAATCCTGTCTGGCCTCCACTTCTCCCCCCTCAGTACCCCTATGTCCTACCGGTTCACTTTGGGGTTCCTCTCATCTCCTTGGGCGTCAGAGTCCCCCACCAGCAGCCGGCAGGCGCCCTAGGTGTGGGGAGACGCTAACTGTGTGTCTTCCCACACTGCCGTGATCCTTGTTTTTAGACTTTAGAAAGCTTTTCTCAGCAGCATAAATGAGAACAAGCCATCAGCCTGCTGTGAACTGTGTAGATTTTTAAAAACTGTCTATTGAATATAAATTAAATTAGGGAAGAGAAACACACAGCTCATTTCTTTTGGACTCAACCTTTTAGATTTTCAATTTACTTTCAAGAATGACTTTATAGGAATGACAACTCTAGGTTTGTTACTGTGTTTTTACTGGGTAATAATGCCCTGTTATATTTGTCAGTCCAGTTTCATTTTATTTCCTTCTACTTTGACTGGGTACCATTTCATTGACAATAAACTGATATTCATTTTATGAGATTGAATTCTTCGCTGTAGAAGAATTCTTGTTCTCAGGCCTACATGACCAGGCTGTGCCCTCTGGGTCACCAGACCCATTTGGGAGAATTTACTTGTAAAATAGTAAAATTTACTTGGTAAATAGTAAATTGGAGCCAAGCTTCTTACGTAATCATGTGATCCTTACAGCTGTGTATGGTCTACTTGACAAAAGAGTGCCTTGTTATTAAATGCCCATGGACTGAACACTGAGTTCTGAGACAGATGAAGAATAGGCCTTGCCTTTTCCGTTTGAATTTCCTGTGGATACCAGTCCTACCAGGTGCATCTAGAAGAGGGCACGGGGGCATCAGAGAGGGCTGGCTCTGTCTGCACTCTGTCCCTGGAGTCTTCTCTAACAGGCCCCCATCGTCTACTCTCTTTAGCTTCGGCTGTCAGTCATTGGGTTCTTTTCATACTTAGGGTAGTGCTCCATTGATATTTGGGCGGAGGGGATTCTTCAGGGCTAGGGTAAGGGAGAACAGCTGAAAGGAGTCAGCCCGTTGAAACCTCCCCCAAAGTGAAATGTCTATTAGAAAACAAACCCTTCTCTTGCTGATTGTGACCATCTTCTGCTGTGTAATCTGTTCTCTAGGTTTTCCTGGCTCATGTGGGGAAATCAGCACTGAGGGGAGTAGATATACACTTTAGAAGAGGGTTATTTGGGTCAGGGGGATCAGGCTGACATTTATAAGTTACCCACTGTGTGCAAGGGACTGTTTTAAGAGCATTAGGCTTATGAAATCATTTAATACCCCCACCCCGCAGTGAGATAACTTGTCCAGGGTCACACGCTTAGTAAGGGATGCCTCTGTGATGAGAATGCAGCCAATCTGGCAGCAAAGTCCTTGGTCTTGGGCATCTTACTGTCTTGTTTCTTGACCTGATTTGTCTCAAATGATTCTCATCAGACTGAATGAGGAATAGCCTTATTGAATCATCTCCTCCAAGGAGAGTTTTGCTGGTGGGACCCAATACTCTACGGTGAAAAGCTAGGACTCTCTTTGTCTCTGGGAAGATCCACTTCTCAAGTTTTCAAATCTGAATGCTCCCTGCCCTTTAACACCTTCTTTCTTTAGCTATATTATCAGGTTCTGGGTATATCCAACTGTCCTGGTAAATGATAAATGATGTCACTTTAAGGTGTGTTGGCATCATGTGCTTTAACTGAAGGTGGCCTTGTCTCTGGATCCTTGTGCAGCCCCAAACACCACAGAGGAGGTGGGAACAGAAGAGAGGGAGATGAGAGGGTGCTTACCTCCAGGGAATGAAGGGAGAAAGGACTGTAGGTAGGGAGGGGCGGGGGAATCTACTGAGGAGGGAAGTCAAGAAGGAAAGCATGGGGAGATAGTGGGCATCCTGCT
>NW_006778737.1:108471-111971 GCF_000442215.2 Lipotes vexillifer | reverse complement strand
CTGCTGAAGGGTTTTGGCAAGGACCTAGGCAGTCGTCAAAGCTAGTGGCCAAGCTGGTAGGCTGCTCTTCAGGGGATGCTGCAAAATACAACGTCCAAGAGATCTGGCTCCTTCTGGAAATAAGTCCTAAGACCTTGACCCTACCTGTTGCTCTTTTGGTGTGTGGGGGAGAGCTAGATTCAAGTAGCCAAGCTGGCCAGATACTTTCTCTTTCAGGAAGGAATATCATGCTCATGATATTCAGCACATTTGTGCATGCTGTAAAAAATATCTTCAGAATATTTATGAAAGGTTTCTAAAATTTATAGCTATGCTGAAGTACTGAATGGTATTTACAAGCTTTAAAAAAAAATGGGATCATCTCAGTGGTTAAAAGCAAAAGCTTTTATTATGGGAAATTCTGCATGCAGTACTCATTGTCAGCTTCCATTGCGTGTGTGTGGCCCATCTACTTGTGCAGTCACTTCAGGATCCCAGCTCACTTACCCATGCTTGTCATGACCTTCCTGCAACACTTTCATTAGGATAACCTTCCAAGAATGTAACTTATCTTATTATTAAGGAAATCACAAGTGGAAACTAAATGTATGACAAAAAGGGTTTAGTAATGCATTCCAAAATCCGTTGCCTGAGGTATTTGGAATACCTGCTATTCTGGTGTGGGGAGCAAGACACTAAGTATGTGTTCACAATATTGCACAAGACATGATTACATTCATATTGTAAACTAAGTGTGAGAGGGAGGGAACATACTGTAGTCTGCTCTAAGCATTTTACCTGTACTAATTTATCAGCTCTTCACAATAGCTCTATGAGTCACACACAATTATTTCCATTTTATATGTGAGGTACAGAGAGGTTAAGAAATTTGCCTGTGGCCACACAGCTATAAAGTAGTGTACTTCTGATGGAAACCCAGGCAGTCTGGCTCCAGAGTTTATGCTACTAGCCCCTGCACTGCAGCTGCTCCTGGAAGATTCATATAACTCAGAAATTATCTTCCACAGTGGTTGTACCATTTTACACTCTGAGTTAAACCTACATCTAGTTATTTATCCAAGAGAAATGAAAACATGTCCACAGGGTAAAAGAAAAACTGGTACAAGAATGTTCATTGCAAGCTTATTCTTGGCAGTAAAAATTGGAAACAGCCCAAATATCCACTTAACAAGTGAATAGCTAATCAAACTGTGGTATATTCATAGCAATGGGATACTATTCAGCAGTAAGGGAGAGCTTACATACAACAATATGAGTGATACCAAAACCTTACCTTGAGTCAAAGAAGTCAGATACAGAAGAGCATGTACTGCATGATTCTTTGAAGTTCAAGAATAGACAAAACAAATACATGTAGATAAAAGTTAGAACAGAGATTACTTTAGGGCAGGGGGAAGGGACATGAGGCTGGGTGATGGCTAGGCTCTGTATTTTGATTAGTCAAAAATTATTGACTTATGCACTTAGTATCTGTGCCTTTCCTTGTCTGTATTTATACATCACTTAAACACATATGAATACATACAGTAAACTGTGAAAGCTTCCCCTTCTCCAATCCAATTACCTTTCTCAGCCATAACCATTGTTTACAGACTGGTGTGGAGTTTCCAGGAGTATATATACTTGACATTTCCATTTGTGTGCACATACACATCCCAGTGGGCTTTTATATTTTAACATAAATAAGGTCAGACTATTTGTATTCTTTCTGCTACCTGCTTTCTTTTTTGTTTAACAGTACGTCTTGAAGATTTTTCCATGTCCATACTTCAGTTTTGCCTTAATGTCCTTAGCTAGCTTAGGATTCTGTAGTATGAATGTACTTGATTTCTTCAGCCAGTTTCCTTCTGATGGATGACTAGGCATTTTTCAAATTTTTACTTTTACGGTGCTACTATGAAAATTGTTGTACACATATACTTGTGCACATGTGCAAGCATTTTTGTAGGCGACTTTCCTAGAAGTGGGTTTGCTTAGGCAAGGGGTATGTACGCTGTGGTGGATACTTACAAATTGGTTTCCAAAAATGCTTTTGTCCATGACATTCCTGACCACATGTGAGAGAGCTGGATTCCTGCATTCTCTCCAACAATGGATGTTATCAATCTTTAAAGATTTTGAGAGCAGATGGGTAAAAAATGACCTCTTGTTTCTGCCGAGATTTTAAAAGGGAAGTTTTGATCTTCTAGTTTATATGCAAATGTACACGCGCCCATAGAGAAACATATGCATCTCCTGTCCTATGCTCCAGGCTATGTAATTCTAGAGAACAGTTCTCTTTCCTTTGGGAAGAAAGAAAAAGAGAGGTACTAAGCCCTCAAACACAGTATGATAAGTGGGAGAAAGTATTGTATTATAAAGGCAGGAGAACTAAAAATCATAAAGGTTTAAATAAATGAAAGAAATCTCAAACCTGGTGAAAGTAGTATTTATTCTGAGTTTCATAGAAGGTGTAGGATTTTTGAAAGTATTTGATATGGTTTCTAAGTTCAAACAATATTATAGTATCTATTAGATATTAACATAGAGAGATGACAGTGACATAGGTGCAAGCATTCATTCATTCAAATATTTTTGAGGGCCTGATGCTCTCTCAACAGCAAGTTAGAGAATACTTTCTAATTTTAATTTGATGGATTATTTTCGTGAAAATAGCAAAATTCTGCTCATTTATTCCTTTTTTAAAGTTTATTTTATTTGAGGTATAATTTACAATGTTATGTTAATTTCTGCCATATATCAAAGTTACTCAGCTATACATATATTTACATTTTTTTGGTATTTTTTTCCATTAGACTTTATTACAGGATACTGAATATTGTTCCCTGTGCTCTACAGAAGGGCCTTGTTGTTTATCCGTTCTCTATATAATAGTTCGCATCTGCTAATCCCAAACTCCAAATCCATTCCTCTCCACCCTCCCTCCCCCTTGGCAACCACGAGTCTGTTCTCTATGTTTATGAGTCTGTTTCTGTTTCATAGATAAGTTCATTTGTGTCATATTTTAGATTCCACTTCTAAGTGATATCATATGGTATTTGTCTTTCTCTTTCTGACTTCACTTAGTATGATAATCTCTAGGTCCACCCATGTTGCCACAAATGGCATAATTTCATTCTTGTTTATGGCTGAGTACTATTCCATTACGCGCGCGCACACACACACACACACACATACACACCAACCACATCTTCTTTATCCATTCATCTATCAATGGACATTTTGGTAGCTTCCATATCTTGGCTATTGTAAATAGTGCTGTAGTGAACATTGGGGTGCATGTATCTTTTGGAATTACAGTTTTCTCCAGATATATGCCCAGGAGTGGGATTGTAGGATCATATGGCAATTCTATTTTTAGTTTTTTGAGGAACCTCCGTATTGTTGTCCATAGTGGCTGCACCAGTTTGCATTCCCACCATCAGTGTAGGAGGGTTCCCTTTTCTCCACACCCTCTCCAGCATTTGTTACTTGTAGACTATTTTTTTTTTTTTTTTTTT
>NW_006778737.1:36516-108273 GCF_000442215.2 Lipotes vexillifer | reverse complement strand
CCAGGGCACGAACCCGTGTCCCCTGCATCGGCAGGCGGACTCTCAACCACTGCGCCATCAGGGAAGCCCCTGTAGACTTTTTAATGATGACCATTCTGACTGGGGTGAGATGGTACCTCACTGTAGTTTTGATTTGCATTTCTCTAATAGTTAGTGATGTTGAGCATCTTCTCACGTGCCTGTTAGCCATCTGTATGTCTTCTTTGGAGAAACGTCAGGCATTCATTCTTAATATGGTAGCCATTGTTGAACTTGATACCTGTTAGAATTTTTAAATTTAGTCCAGATTTGTTAATGATGGCTGATTTTTGAAAAGTGACATGACTTGCTTTATGAAACTGGTCAATTTAAGGCAAACATTGAAAACTGACCCTATCACTGTGCTCTCCAACTAATCTCTATCCACCCCCCGATCCCGTAACTGCTTTTTAAAAGAAAAACTGTGTCTTGGGTATATTTTTAATGGTGTTTCCTTTCAGAAATAGTTCACTCAGAAAAAACCTTCTTTTCCCCAAAATGGAGTAGGTCAGTCTCTGGCATAGCCTTGGAATGCCTGAGTTGCCTAGTGGGTGGGAGTTTGGGAAGTGGGTGTCAATGACACCTTCCCCTGAGGCAGTATTGCCAGAGGGCTTTGCAGTCTGTACCCCCAGGAGCTCTGCCTTCTGAAATTAGAGACAATTGAGATCTGTACTGAGTTTAGCACGATTTATGCAGCGTGAATTTACTCTTGCAGGTGGTAAGAGGACTGTTAAGTCACTTACAGATTTTATTCTTGGAAATGTCAAGTTTATTAGTAACAAAAATCACTATGGCCATTCCTTCTAGTGAGCTTCTGTGGGTGCACTTACTCTTCTTCAAGGTATCTCAAATTTTTAAATTTCATGACTTCTCTGTCTGCCTCCCTTTCCTCCTACTCTGTAAATTGCTGTTTCTCACCTGTGCTTCAGGCAGACTTGTGGCTTCCCGGAGGGCCACCTGAGAGAGATTGTGTAGTAGATGAGGTGCTGATCACCTGTTCCTAGGCCCCCCTACTCCTTACCTCTATCCTACCTCTGGCAGAGCAATTTTTCCTTCCCTTTTTAACTTTCAAGTAGGCTTTTACTAGAAGAAACACTTCCAGTGATAGAAATACATTTGAGAACCATAGCAGTCCTGCAAAGGAGTTTGAACACTGTGTATGTATCTCTTGATGTTCACGTGTACAGAGACAAGATGGTCATTTTTATCACCTTACTCTGCACTGATCTAATTGGCCCAAATCCTAAGCAGTGCCATTCAAAACCCAGCTTTTCTTTTCTAATCACTGGTGTCCTAAGTAAGACAGTATTTGAAGGAATGGTTGGAGAATGCTGATGATCAGCCTCCATCACAGAGTCTGAACTTCAGCTTCTCGTTTTTCTTAGCTACTCATTCTTAATTCAGGAAAGCTTTCAGGGATGCATGGATTTTGAATTTGTTTTTTTCTTTTTGGATTGAAAAAACATGCAATATCCCAGGAGGTAAGGTCTAATATGTTCAAACTGCTCCAAGAACTATGTGGGAGTTTTTTTAACGGTGCAAATGATGTTTGTAATAATAAGCAATTTTATTTATCACTGGTACTTGCAGGGGGAATATTTAGCAATTAGCTCTGTGTAAGTGTCTTTTTCAAAGTAATAAAAAATATTTCTTTATAAAGATGTTCTCTAATTAAACCGCCTCACTAACATTACTGACCTCTCCATCACATTCTGTTACTGAGCACTGATCTTATTTCCTCAGCAACTAGAAAATGTGCTTGCCCTGGGTTAGCATGAGCTTTGGAACTACTATATTCTTTTTCAATGAGGAAGCAAGAGGTCATTCTTAACATCTTTATAGTAACCAAAAGACAATCTCCTAAAAGTAGATTAGTGAGTAGACTTAGTTCATAGTTTCATATGTATGCATTACTGTATCCTGTAAAAATGAGAACTATCACAGATAATCAGTGATTATCCAATCCAAATAATGACTAAGAAGATGGTTATTCTAATCTCACCTTTTACCCCCTTAATAATAAGTGCCACCAGGAATATTAAAATCACTGCTTCAGTTGGTTCTGTAAATATTTATAAGGAGCCAGAGTGTTCTGAATATTTTTATTAGCAGGATTTCTAATAGATTTTTTGGCTTAATCAACAATTCTCTTGAACTTCATTTTCTTGGAGTGGGAGGGAGTAGGGGAGTATATCATTTTATGAGGACTAGAAATAAGGGTTTCTCGTTGAGCGTGACTTCCACCTGGTTATTAATGGTTTCCTCTGGACATGTTTGCTGCTTATCATCTAGTTTTCACCTCATTCATAACTTTGCAAGAGCAGTGATTCTCAGTACGCTTCTTTCGGGAGTCAGGGCTCAGTAACAGTCGCTGACTCAGCAATGCTGGGGAGAGGGGACAGAGGGATTAGCAAGGACCCCAAGTGATTCTGCTCTTTGGCTCTCCTCTTCTGGAATCACTGCTTCTGAGCTCTCTGTACTGCCCTCCTGCCTGCTCACGTGTTGGATTAGATTTATAGCAGCTGCTGTCGACATGGTTGCCTAAATCTGTGGAATGTTTTGCTAAACACTACTGGTGAAATAGTCCACATTAAGTCTGTAACTCCCTCCAACACACACACGTTTTTTTAACCTGTCCTCTGTCTTCAGTCTTTTACTCACTTGATCACTTTATGATTTTGCACTTTGACATCCTATAGATTCATTAAGATCTTTTATTCCAAGCACCCGGGCTTTATTTAACATGGTGATTAGCCAAAGTGTTATTCTGTTTGAGCTAAGTGATGACAGTGTATTTGATTGGAGGCTTGTAATTATTATTTTAAAATCAAAGTAATAGATTATGATCTCAAAATAGGAATGTGATCCAAAAGAATAATAGTAATTAGAAAAGCAACCACTTAGAGGAAAGTAAATGCCCATCACAGACCACAGGGGCCTCTGTGCGCTGAGTCCCACCTACCTTTGCAGTCCCGTTTCCTACCTCACTTCTCCCGCAACCCCGCACCTTCCTGCCCACGCTCCCACCCCACCCCTCTCCACCCCCGCCTTGCCTGAACTAGCCTCACGTCAACCTTCTAGTTTGTAGAAGTAACCGTGTTCTTTCCTGCCTTGGGAATTGCACCTGCTGTTCTCTCTACCTGAGGAACTCCTCCACTAGTGTCTCCTTGGCTGGATCCTTCAAGTCTCACCCATAGTCTCGTCTCCTTAGGGAGGTTTCGCTGGCCACAGTGACTGCAGTCATTCCCACACCCCACTGCCTGTCCACACATAATGCACATCATCATCTCTCACAGCATCCTATCTATTTCATTCAACATTAGGAATCCTAAGTTGTGTCTCCTTGGTACTTGTCTGTCTCCCCCACTGGACTCCAGGCTCCATGAGGAAGATGAAGACTTTACCTTTCTCATTCACCACTGCAGCCTCACTGCCATTCTGGCACCTGGCATTGAGTGAGTGCTCAAGACGTACTTGTGGTTGAATGAATGGAACATTCTCAGGTCCTAAATTTTTCTGAACCCATAGCAAAGTATTCTATACTTAGTACTTCTATTATGATAACACATTATCTTCCACTGGTTGAATTTAAACAAACTGTGCTGACTTTTCTCAGGCATATGAAGGATCAGAATAAGAAGGTGGCCAACCTCAAGCACAATCAACAGTTGGAAAAAAAGAAGAATGCCCAGTTACTGGAAGAAGTCCGCAGGCGAGAGGATAGCATGGCTGACAACTCTCAGCATTTGCAGGTGAGCCCAGCCTTCTCCTCTTAACCCTTAAATAATTGGAGATTGACTCCCTCCAACATATACTCCTTGCTGTGGGAAAATATGCATGGAAATGGTGGACTTGCCTTTGCTCCGAGTCCAGCACTAACAGTGTACTCCCAGGGAGCCCAATAGGTCTTTCCAAGTTCAAAGCCTCATTTTCAAAATAGTGCCCAAGAAAGGCTGGCTATGGTGGAGACTACTAATGCTACACACAGTCTCTTGGTTCCTGTACCTCACCTTAAGAGGCAAGGGCTGCAGTTATAGATTTGGCAAGAAGCTTCAAACAGAAATGTCTTCTTTTTAGAATTATATTGAACTTGTTTTGGTGTCAGAAGGGAAATGTATGAGTATTATCACAGAAAGTATTTGGAAGAGGATGCATTAAACTGACTTCAGACAGTTTACAGAACTGGTTTTGTTTTGTTCAAAACTCCAAGGCTGTGATCATTATTCTGTCTTTTCTGTGGAATATAGTTATCTCTGAATGGATGGCCTATCTCGGAAACCAACCAGCTGATGGAAAACGCCAGTTTTTCCTCATTAACCATACCTGTTTTTGGCAAAAGAGCTCTCCCCATGTGTTCAATAAAACATTCAAGCTAAAACAGGGCATCTGCTTTGAAGTCCCTTTATTTATTCCAGTGTGCCTTTAAACAGAGCAGTTCAAGTTCGAGTTGGCCAGAGTTCATGTTAAATTCTGCTTATTAATTAGTGTCTTTCTCTAGCTATATATTAGGTTTCCTCCTTGGAGACAGAAGAAGTTAGATAATTTCAATATGTACTCATAATTCATTTTTTTTAATTGACCAAAAGAGAAATAAATAATTATTCCAGAGTAGGAAATCCAAGGAAATGTCTTGCACAGAACATGGCACAAGGTGGTTACTTAGTCAGTATTAGTTTCTTTTTTCTCTGTGTCCTGGAGGTGCCTTAACGGTGTCAGTGAAGCCCCTTTACATCGATGCCTGATTTGGATAGCATGATAGTAGCATCAGGTCCTTTTTTCACTCCTGGAATCATCTTAAGATGGACTGGTAGTTTATTTGAATCCATGGCTTCCTCAGTGTTTTTGACACCCAGGGTTTTGGGTGTTAATTCTCCCATGAATCTTATGAGATGTTATATTAGAGCCAACAAACTGAGATAATAATAACTAAAATTTGCAGAGTTTTATTGCCTTGTCAGACATGTATTCTTATTTATTCCTCAACAATAATGCTGGCAATTTTATATAAGGTAGTACTAGAGTCTCAGAAAAGTTATGAAGTGGCCTCCTAGTAAGGGGTGGACATAGACCTGACTTCAGGTCTTCCTGCCTTCAAGAAACTAATGTAGAGGAACAATAGCAGTAGTGGATACCATTTATTGAATTTTCAGTGTGCTGTGTACTGTGCTATGTGCTTTGTAGCACCTATTAAATTCTTATGTCAACTGGGTTAGTTGGGAGTCTTATTTCCAAGTGACAGGAACACAACAACCTGAACTAAGCAAAACAAACAAACAAAAAAACAAACAAACAAAAAGTTGGGGGGAATCTGTTGGCTTAATAAACTGCAAAGGCCAGGAGAGGAATTCAGGTCTGACTACATGCAGATATTCAAGCAATGGCATCAGGAATCTGTCTTCATTCTACTCATAGGCATGCTTTGCTCTTTGCTGCCTTGAGTCTCAGGAAGGCTGTCCACAGTGATGCCAACTGTGGCCACCAGCAGACAGCCTACATTCTATAAGTGCAGCCACCACAGGGGGAGGAGAAAGGATCTTTCTGAGTAGTTCTAGCAAAAATTCAAAGGCTGATAGAATAAATAAATAAATTGGCCAGGCCAGGATCAAGTTATATGATTACCTGGAACCTAGGGGGAAAGGGTTAACCTCACCCAAATCTGCTGGGCTGAGATTGAGGACAGGTGATTTTCCACAAGAAAGAGAGGAGTTCTGTTCAGAACAGGTGCTAGGTAGGTAAAATCACAGAGATCCACTATAACCATAATAAGGGGTATATTCACTACCATTTGATATATGAGAAGAAGAGGGCCGTTAGAGGTTAAGTAACTTGCCCAAAATTATTTAGCTAATAAGTGGCAAAGTCAGGACTGAAATCCAGATCTGACTGTCTTCAAATAGTGAGAGTTCTGGAGAATTAAGAGAGAAAGGTAAGAAAACTGTGGAGTGGCAGAGAGACTTCATGGGATAGATGGGATTGGAGGTGAATACATTTGACATGGAAGGGACAGAGCAGTAGAGAAGGCTCACCGGCCAGGAGAACTAGCAGAGAAAGTACAGAGGCTGCAGAGAGCAAGGTACAGTCAGAGCACAAAACATAATAGACCAATTGGTCATGGTGGCAGTGAAGTTAAGTGTTGTTGTTACCTTTCTTAGCTGACTCTGGAGCTAGAGTGCCTGGGATTCAAGCTTTAAAATTTACCAGCTGAGTGTCCTTGAGCAGGTTACTTAACTTCTCTAAGCCTCAATTTCCTCATCTGTAAAATGAGAATAATAATTGAATCTACTCCAGAGTTGTTGTGAGGATTAAAGAGTCAATGCATATAAAGAATTTAGAACTGTACTTGGCATAAGCTGTGGTCAAAATAAGTGTTAATGATGAACTGTTATTATAGTAACAAGGAAAAGATAAAAGAAACATTTTTTAGAATATTTATTACATGCATGGGTATTTATATACTTCTACTCTGATATGCACTGAGCATCAAAGTTTTTCTTTTTTCTATATATAGTAATTTTTTCTTTTCTAAGGACACATCTAGTTATGGAAATTAATGTCTTGTTTTGGCCCATGAACTTTGGTATAGCAGTATTTTCATAAGGGGCCTTGATAACTACCTCATAGGCATATTCATAAAAGATAGCATGGTCTGGAATTGCTTAGTTGCATTCCTGACCACCCCAAATAAAGGATAGCATTTGAAATGCAATAAAAAGTAATCACGATTAATTTTGATGAAAATGTCTCTGGTTAAGGTTAATAGAGAGTGAAACTCCCACTTTCCTGGATTGTTAAGCAGATGTACTCAGATGCAGTAATTACTGCCTTCTGAAGACAGAACTTTCCTTTCTGGGGGCACTTGATGTTTCAGTATTGCTGTTGTTTTAAGTACTTCCTGTTTATAAGTTAGCCTATTAATCCCTTTAAGTATCAGTCAACTGGGACCTGGTTTGGTTGGTTGGTTGGTTGACTGGTTGGTAGATGTGGGACTGGCACTTACTAAATGTGACTGATTCTACACCAGCATTTTGTAATGGTTGGACACCCTGACTTCATGATTTCAACCAACCAAATAGGTATTACATCCAGAAAAATCTCAGGTAAAGTACTGCCTGCAATAATAATAGCTGTTCACTTAGGCTCCAAAGAGAGATCAAAGAGATTCATCCAGTTGGTATGAAAATTGGAGACAAATTTGAATATAGATAGAGTGACCGTGTTATTTATTGTCCAAACCAGGATGTAGGCAAAAACTGGGCCATTTCAGTCAAACCTAGAAATATAGTAATGCTAAGAAACGTTTCACAAACTCACCCTTCTTTAGTTCCTAAGTTTATAGTTTTATGTCAGGAATTGCAAACTTAAATGCCTTCAGGGTCCAAGCTGTTCATGTAAGTAAGAAACAGGTTTGCATGTAAGAAAATTTATGACATCCGGTTCTTTCAGCTTGTATTTTTTTTTTTTTTTTTTTTGGTATCAGTTATCAATTGCCGTAATGATGCTGTGTAGCAAATCACCCCCAAGCTCATTGACTTTAAAGCATCAGTAGTTATTCTCACAGATTTTTAGGTGGAGGGAGTAGCTCAGTTGCTCCAGGGTGGCCTATGGTGGGCACGTCTGCTTCTCACTCAGGTCTGTGGGTGGCCAGGGCAGCTCTGTTCCACATGTGTTTAGTCCGAGACTCAGGCTGGAGGGGCATCAGCGACCCAAGGGAAACTCTTCTGATGACAGTAGCAGAGGCACAAGACAGTAAGCAAAAACATGCTAGGCCTCATAAGGCCTAGTCTTTAACATTATGATTTTTCACCCCACTTCAAGACACATGTATAAGCTAATAGTCAAGGATTCGGGAAGTATTCTCTGTTCATGAAGAGAACATTGTAAAGAAGTAGCTACAAGGAAGGGTGAAGAATTGAGACCAGTCACTCAATCTGTTAAAAGAGATAAGGTTTGGAGAAACATTTATTATAGGAAAAACAATAACATAAACATAATGAAAAATTACAGCTGCAGTGGGCTTAGTTTATGGATGTAATTGAGAGTAATGGAGACTGAGGGAACTCAAGAGCCCATGCCTCATCGAAAGGAGTTGGGACCACTAAGCTTTGGCTGGATGTTGCCACAAAGATGGGCCTAGGGTTGAGGGACCTTCTGTCTGTCATAAAATGTGAATTTTTATGTGAAATCCATGGAGTTTAGAAAATTGGTTCAATTTTTTAAAGCACTCTATGGGTCCAGTGAAGCACACGTGCTGCTGAATTGACCATTGGTTTGCAGCCTCTGTTGCACAACCTCATGATCTGATCCCACCGGTTTCACGTGGTGTAAATAAAGAGACTAAGAATGCGCCCTAGCTAGATCAGCTTGACCCATCGAAGACAGACGGCAGTTCAGCGTGTTTGTGTGAGTTTTTTTTTTTTTTTTTGGTCAGAAAATACCTTGAGTAGCTTGAGTTATTGTTCCCCAGAGGAATAACCACAATATATAGGAATAGAGAGTGTTCTTAATTTAAGTTCTAAAAAAATTTTTTTTTGAGAATTGGCAAAGAGAGCAGGAAGGGAAAGATAAAGACCCATGGAGCTGAACTGTCCAGTGTCCAATAGTGGCCCTTATTATTTTTAGCTCAGGACCTTGAGTAAGGCAGAGAATCTCTCTGACCCTCACTTTTTTCATCTGTAAGTGGGGATCACACCCTCTGCATCCATGGGTGGGTTAAATAAGATGATGTTTGTGAAAGAGCCTAGCATAGTACCTGATGTGTGTGGCGTTCAGTTATTAGAGCTTTCTCCCAGAGAGACTGATAATGAGCTTTTAAACATAGAAGACAGTGACCATTGGGAGTATCACCCAACAAATACTTTGCAATTATTTTACACTGATGAGTAATACAGATATAGAGCACACACCAGTAAATGAAAGTTTCCAGTAAAGCATTAAAAAACCATTTTGGGCAATAAGGAGGAAAAATTAAAACATTTTTCAAGTTTATGTTGATTTGTGTGTGAAAGTAAGATGTGAAAGATCATGATTTTCTTGTATAATTCTTTAGAACTGTTTCCCAGGACACAGATTATAGAGCATAATATTTATGACTGGCCTTGGGGCTTTGGGCTTCCGTGTGTCCCACTAGAGCCCACATGAACATTTTTCAACAAGGTGTTTTGCCGAAGATTCACCCTAAATCGTCATTACCAGAATGGGGTGCATTCCCCACCCCACCCCACCCCCGACCTCTAGCTATTTCTTGCTGAGTAAATATGCCAATTTGAAGTCCCAGTGGACATCTTTGTAGATTTTGGCTGCATTTTTCCCTGTGCAGCTTACCGAGTTAATGAACTAACATTCTAAGAAATACATGCGCCAATATTTTATGCTTCTTTTCTGTTGTATGTCTGCAGAATTCTCTTCAATTTATTGCTTGAAAACTAAAGTCTGTTCTTGTGTGCTTCCGTTTCCAAATTATAGGTTCCCAGGGAACTGTAAAGTTTCTTCTCTGCCAGTGGTTAAACGCAAGTGTGATCAGTTTAAAAAGCAAATGAATGTTCCCATTTGTTCTTGTCCTTTTAGTAAAGTTCTAAAAAATAAAAAAAAAACCTAGAAGACAAATTTATTTTTCAATTTGTGCAGCTCTGTGCATCCATATCTTTTTTCCAATGGGACTTCCTTTACTTTGCTCCTCCAATTAGAGTTGGAATCAGCTAACAGAGGAAGTGTAACAAACAACATAAACCTCAAAAATGCGTAGATTTCAGCAAAACATATAGTTCTTTATGAAGTTCCCAAGCTTTGCTAAGTTTTTTCTTCACAGAGGGATCCATATGTTTTAAGCAGCAGCTTTTAAGCCTCATATCTATACGTTCATCTCTCTAAGTCACTGAGTTAAGTTCAATTCCCTGAGCTTAAAATTGTTACTGTAACTGTGATCTATGTTCATGTGTTATGGTACACTTCTAACTACTGCCATTGGAAGAAACCTGACCAGCAGAGTTAAGAGATTCATCATTGTCAAAATATGATTATTTAGTTCCTAGTTTTCCATGGCTGTTCTGTTGGCATGGTGTAGAGTGATTTAGGAAGGCTCCATTTCAGCCGTCTTGTTCAACATATGGAAAGATGAGAAAAGTCATCCTAACATAGGTTTAAAAGAAAAATCCACATTTGTTCAAATTTTCATTAGAACTTAATATGATTTTTTTTAATACTCTGAGGTGTTTTATTTCTTTTGTCTTGTGATTTTCTACCTTGATGGGTAGAGATTGGGAAGTTCCATTAAATTATGGCTGAATTCCATCGTGTTGTTGAAATGTGGACTGAGCTTCATCCAACATTTCCAAATCTATTCATGGTTTCAGACGATGAGAAATACTCAAGTATTTGCAGGTCTGCGGAGGACACAGAACATTGGCGAGGGGGACTGCCAGTTAGTACAGAAGTGCTTTCTTTTCTTGGGGATTTATTTTGACATTTGTTTTTCTTTCACACTATAATCCCCCACGAGCCAAAAAAATGACTTTTGTTGTAGCAGGTCCCTGTAGGCATTCTCAGAAAATCTTATTTGACAATCAGTTTCTAGTAGCCTTGAATTGAAGTCAGTTACTCTTTGTAGTAACTCATAAGACTGTCAGGGGTGACAAGGCATCCTGTGCAATGTATTTGGGAGCTAACCATTTGTTACAAATGTTCCAAGAAGCCAAGTGAAATCATGTAAATAAAACTGTTGTATGTGGAGTTTTTCTTCTTTCCTCCCAATAAAGTATTACTTGTTTTTCCAAACGTGCAGTAACTTGCATATTTCTTCTGAGAAACGTCGTCTGCTTTTTCCTGAGGATTTGTGACCTAATCCTCCACTTCATATAGCCCCTCTGTACAAACACAATATATTTCTGTAGAAAAGAGAGGTTTACCCTTAATCAAGTGTTGCCTAATCTACCTACTAAATTACCCCCTGGAGACAGAGTGGAGTTCATTATTCTTTGCTGCAGGGTTTTCATGTTTCGCTCCATTTGTGCCTCTTCGGCAGTCCTCAGCAAAGTGGATGTTTGTCAAAGACAGAAGATCCTACAGAATGAAATGTAACATATTTGTCAGATGAAATCACTGTTAAAATGGGAGGAGGTCTTGAATGCTCTGGAATAACAAAGCTTGAGGGGATGGGGGCTGGAAAAAGAAAGCTTGCTAGAATGATCTGATAATCTTATTCATTTAGGTGGAGGTTCCTTAGGAGGATGAGACTTGTTTTTAATATTATCCCATTTTTGTGCCTTTGGTCCCAGAAATACAAATTGATAAGGGGAAGGCAACCTGCATCCTAGTATGATCTCCAGTGAGAATTAGACGCAGACATAGATGTGCCAAAGGAAGGGTGTGCTTCAGCTCTAGGGAGAGGGGGGCTTGCTTTGTAGAGTCTGCTTTTCCTCTTTAACTTTGACCTCTGGCTTTATTTTGAGGTGAGGTTTGGGCTGTAAACTGGAGACATCATTTTTATATGTTTATTAAAATCACTGCTGCTGATCAAGTTAGCCAATAATAACAATAATGCAGCTCAGCTAGAGCCCTGTGTGCTTCTCAAAGTGCTTTCATGGGGTGATATTCCTTTCCCAGGTGAAAGTTTGTGAACCAGAAATCATGCTTTAAAAGCCACTGAGAAATGAGACTTTTAAGGTGTGTACTTGGGAGTATGTTTTTCTTCTATTCTGCTTGAATCCATACCGTGTGCAGTATAATTTTCAAAGTAGACACAATGAAGGCATTACTGAAGAACCTACACTTTGAAGGCAAGGGGACTGAAAGAAGAAAAAAGTTCTGATAGCACACCTTACTATTTTTTCAAAGGTAGAATTTACATAATAACTCACACACGTGGGATTCTGGGATTTGGTAATCCCTAGGGGCAATCATGTTCAGCATGCATCAAAAAAGCCAGTCCAGTTAAACCAGCTCTTCCTGGCCAGGGTAATTATGGCAGGTTTACCCTGAGATATGGCTACCAGGGTTTAGTCATGGGGGCACCTACAGATCACAGTGCATGTCACCCTGACATCAGTAACCTCTTTCTAATAGATGTTGGTATTTCAGACCATCGCTGGCCAACATGGAGACCTGGGCATGGTTAATTTTTAAAAAATGTTAACTTTGACTTATGGCTTGTCCAAAGCATTGCTAAGCTGTATATTCAAACACTCCAGATTATGGAAATGACAATCAATGACATGGGCAATGATTTAGATGGAAATCTTGCAAAAAGAAAATACAACTCTAAAATCTTGTTCCTATTCACTTAATAGTCTCTTCTGTAATACGTGTTTGGGAAGTTGGTGATCTGGATTTATGACATTTTTAATTTCTTCTCTGCTATTACACTCTCCCTCACTTCTTATTTATGTTGCCTGAAAAAACCCTGCAAGGTTAAGCAATCATAAGTTTTTCTTACTAGAAAGGACCATAGACTTTGTTTAATACAAGCCCCTTGTTTTGCTGGTGAGGAAAGTAGGGCCCAGCAAAGGCAAACGACCTGCCCAAGATCCCAGAAGGAGTTATTGGCCAAAGGGACACCAGATCCCAGGCCTTCTGCATTCTTGTCCAGTGCTGTTTGTGCAGACTTCTGGTTCCATAAGATTCATCTGCCTTTAGTAGGATTTGAACTGTTAACCCAAAGGTCCAAAGATCAGGCCTGTGCTCCCTCAGTGCTGGATTTTAGATTGACTGTCTAAGACAACATAAAATTACCCCTCACAGTAAACTAAACTTTATGCATATTTTATAAACAAGATATTCTGTCTTCTCCTGTTCTCTCTTATGTTTTTAAAATAGAGTAAATAAAGAAGTGGCAAATTGGCAGTGAAGAAAATTGCTGTGAGAACTGTCTATGAAGCTTAGGATACTTTAGATGATAAATAAAAATTGGTTTAAGTTTTTCCATCTTTGCCACTTTTTCTCATTCACAGAGTCTGGTCACCCATAAAGAGACTCAGGAAGTCTCTTATCATGGAAAACAAGTGTGGATTGCTTAGAGAATTCAACAGTAACAACGATAGCTGCTACTTTTTACTGAGCAGTGAACTAGGCCAAGGATAATGTCTTTGGTTGAGTTCCTTGGGAAATTTAGAATCTGAGATTAATATGCAGGGGGTTGGTTGGGAGTGCTCTCGGGAAGGGAGGGAAGCAGGATTGGGCACGGGAAGAAACTGAACTGTAATGTAGTTGTAGCAAAGGCCTCAGCAGTTCCTATCAGTTCCTCTGGAGTTGGGGTGGCCTTTTGGATGGAGTTGAGCCCAGCTGAGATGAGAGGGCTGGGCCTTTGTAATCCCTCATCAACAATCAATGGATGCACACAACCCCTGAGGAGGGCAAGGCAGCTCTCAGGGAGGGCATGTCCCTGGCAGCTGGGGAGCAAATGCCTTAGTCCTGAAGAGGAATCTGGGCAGCGCACCACTGCATCTACAGCAAGTATCCAGTATGTATGTTGCACTCTCCCCTTTGACACCCGCAACAAACACATCTGATCTCAGGATTCTTGCCCACCCAGCTTCATAATTTTCTCAATACAAGCAGCTGTTAAAAACCAAGCCGAGTTGGCCAAATTGCTCTGTATACACATTGACTTGTTTGAACTTCCCAACAAACAAATCAGGTTGCTACCATCTTTGAAGCCATTTTTACAGGTGAGAAGATTGAGACTTGGTGACGTTAAACAAGAGAAAGAGCTGGCATTTTTCCTCAGGTCTCAACTACAGTAACTATAGCAACAGTGAAAATAATGGTCAGGCTACTCCAAAAACAGGTAGAAAAGTTAGATGACATAACCTTGGGTAAGGAGGCTTCACATGGATTTTATAGAGTACTGGTTAAACTTCTTTTAATTAATGGGATAGACTTAAATGCTTCTTAAAAGCATCTAAAGCTCTGCCTTCATGTTGCCTCAGTTCAGCAAGCAGTCCCACTGATGTTTTTTGAGGACTTTTGTGTGCCAGGTGCTGTGCTACCTGCTGGGCATTTAACAATCGGTATGATAAAATTCTTTTACCCTTGAATATCTCAAGATCTTTTCTTCTGACTAAAGGTGTTTTTCCCAGGCATCTTATCTGCAGCAGCTTCTGTAAGTAAAGTAGAGAGTGTGTTCCTGGGCTGTTGCTTGTTCCGGGATGGAAGGTTTGAAAGAGGTAACAATGAGGATGTTTCTGTAGCTGCAGACTTGGTGAGCCACAGCAGAAGCTCCAGAAGGCCTTATGTAGCACAGCTCTGCAGTGGGGCTTCTAGTGTCTGAGTGAGTGAGAGATGAAAGTATCAAGGGAGTTGAGGATCTGGATTCTATTCTAGGCTCAGTCTATAATTAGCTGTGTGACTTTGAGCAAGGGATTTTTGTTCTCTCCGAGTCTGCTTTTTTGTCTAGAAAACAAGAGGCTTATATTGGGATAAGGGCCCTTTCAACTCTGAAATCCTGGGGTCCTGGGACTAACTGAAGGATGCATACATGTGATGAATTAAAAGTGCCATCTGAGAGGGTAATTCATGGTCCCACTGTCAATGCTGCTGCCCAAATAGAGCGTTCATGTCAGTGGTAGGGATGTCTTCGAGTTGGGAATCCAGGAAAATGGGGGAAATTCGTCTCCTTCAGTACCAGCCCTGTAGTATAATACATGGTTTTAAATATAATTTATTCGAAGAACTCATTCTGTTTTCCATCTGAATTGCAAGGACTGCCATTTTTTGAAGACTTTTGTAGGGTGCACTAAAACATTGTGTTCTTTCTTTAGAGTAGTTGGTTATAATAATACATCCACCAATTGTTACTTTTTTGGTATAAGATAAAGATTAGCACTGTGACAGTCTGGACACACGATAAACAATGCAGGAACTCCTCAGAATTGACCTACTTGGGTTACAGACTTATTTCTCAAGGGCAGGAGCTATGTGGCTTTTAAATGTAATTATTTGTGAAGTAGACTATTATTTTAATAAGCCACTATGTCAATAGAGGCTATTTTCCCCCCTCGACTGTGTGGGTCATACTGAGCTGTGGGAAAATAGAAAGAGAATAATTTGACAAAAACCTGGTTGATATTATCTAGGTTTACATTTCCCAAACACATTTATGAAAGTGAAGTTCTATGAGATACTATTAGAAAAAAATGTTCAGTTTGTCAAATGCCTTTGGAAAATAATAGATACTCTCTCCTTCACTTGGAGAGTCACCATGCATATTAGCATATTAAAGACAGTGAGAAGTGCTGTGATCAAGAAAACTGTTTAATGTTCTTTAAAATTTCTCCAAATCATTTGACAAAAGAAGTCCCCCCCCCACCCCCGCCCCTGAACATCTATTAACATTGCAAAGAATTAGTATTTTATGAAACTTGGGCAAATGCTGATATAGGCAGGTTACAATGCTGATAGCTGAATTTTGCAATCAGCTCTTTGATTACAGGTTGAGGTTGAACAAACTCTATAATGATGCTTTATTAAGCATTATATTATCTTTGCTGAATAAAAATTCACCTGGGCATCTTAAAATGGCTTTACAACTGCTACTTGATGAAAAAATAGCTCTGTTAGAATGATTGGCCAAGGAAGTTCTACTTCTGATATAGTTTTAAAAAAATTGCACCTCATTAAAAACGTTGATGTGAAGCAAACTTGAAAAATGTTTATGACAGGCATAGTAGTATTTCCTTCTCTCACCCTGTGACTCTGGGATCTGCACTGACTTCTGATTATAAGCTCACATTATGCTATGCCCCAAATCCAAATTTGATAAAGAATATTTTGGAGGAAGAGATGGAAATTATTCCACCCTTAAAATATAAAATTGAATTTTTAAGGTATCCATTGTTAATTCTCACTTGGATGCAGTTTTGCCCTCTTCCTACTAAAGCAGTTCATTGGCGGTGTGGAATATAGTGCTTTAGGTTCCTGTCATGCTGTCAAAATCAATCATGCGGGTTGAAAATGAAGCACAGAGCGTCCCTGTGTCATTAGTTGCAGGCTTGTTTCTGTTTTGGTTGTACATTTTTGGCTGTGAAAGGATCCTTATGAGAAATTAGAAAACTGCAAATTTAAAAATGTTAACAGTTAAACAATATAACATTGAATGTATGTCTCCTGGATGCCTGAGTCTGATCATAAATGGGCCTATAATCTCTGAATGAACTGCACCTCTCTTAACCTGGCTTAATGATGGCTTTACCCTTTTACTCATCTTACAAAGTTATTTACCCCCATACCCTAACTGGGGAATTAAGGCCGTACGAGACTGTGGCTTCGTTCACCTGATTAAAGTTTCACCTCACAGGAATCACTACCATCCAGTGTTTGAGGCCAGGGTTGTAGTTAAAATTGCGTCTTTAGGGACTGTGATGTCTGAGTGATATATTACAAGAGGAGGGGGAACCCTCTTTTCAGTTTTAACAGATTCTATAATGTTTTTAATTCTTAAAGCTTTTTAACCACATAAAAATAAGGTCAGTTCTCTATATTTTAAATGCTGACAAAATGAAAGTTTCGTTCATTCCACAGCCATTTGTGTCAGGCTCTGTACTAACCTCTTGGGTTTCTGAGACTAGATTCTTCTTCCTCACCCTGTGTAATGGACACATATAACCACGACGACATAATCATAATGTAAGATGTACTAGGAGGTGGGGGAATGCAACCCAAAGAGATTTTTTTTTGTAGTTTAGACTAGGCAACAGTACAAGTACAGCAGATGAACCTTCTAAGCAAAAGCAGCCTGAATTTGTTCACCGAAGGCAGCTTCTGCAGCTTTGTTGGGGTTTCCTGCAAATGTCCTCAGGATGAGGGCTGGGCCCCTTCCCTATTTCTGATGAGTACTTCCAACACTTATGAATCTGGAAATATTATCATATATACCCAAATATAAGCCACCCTGATTACAAAGCCTCCTACTCTTTCTCAAACAGAAGTTTCAGAAAAAATGTTTCAAGTTTGAATATATAAACTTACAGGGGTATGGATAAAATCGTCGAGATGTCTACTTATGATGTTTATTTTGTTAATTTAGTTACATCCAAAATCATTTATTACTTTTTGCCACTCTTGTATTTAGTGGCATACTCACTTACTCTCCACAAGCATCCTCTGAGAGTCAATGACATCGCTGCAGGGACTTTTCCATCAGCAGGTACAGTCTTCCCAGTCTAGTTGCCTTCACCTCTGAGTGGTTTGACCCTTTTATCTCTTTATCATGCAGATTGTTTTTTTTTTAAGATGTATTGTTACCACACTGGTTAAGGTCATGGACTTCTGGGTTGACTCCCAGTGTTGCCATTTGCTAGCTGTGTGATATACGGCAGGTTAAGTTTCTGGATCTCAGGTGATGATAGTACCCACCTCCTAGTACTGTGGTCATTTAGAAAACAGCACACAGCAAGTGTTTGCTGGTGCCGTGATGACGCTGATGAGGATGATGTCATATTGTTGTTCAACACTTACGCTTTTGAGGGCTCCCTGGAGACCTTAATCAGAGTCTGCAGTGCCCTGTGCCATTGGCCTTGGCTTTCCCTGGAAACCCCTCTCCTCCCACTGGCTCCCTCTCTGACTGCTCTAGCGCACCAGTCTCAGGCCTGCCCTGCCCTTAGGTCTCAGAACCTGCGGTTCCCTTGACTAGAACATTCTTTCTTCAGATATGTGTGTGACTTACTTCTTTACTACGTACAGGTCTCTGCTCAAATGTTATCTCCTCAGAGAGCTTTTCTCTGAATGCTCTTTCTAATTCATTGTTCTTGTCATTCTTTATGTCCCAACCTTAACTTTATGTTTCTTCATCATGCATATCACAGCCTAAATATAATAATGTACAGTTATTTGTGAACATGGGACTTTGTCCATCTCCCTCGCTAGAATGTAGGATTCTCTTATGTTTCCAGAACCGTGTTGACCCATGGTAGGCATTCAATGAGCATTTTTGACTAACTGAATCAGTGAATTATTGTAAGTAAGCAGAATGGATGAAAAGATCCCCTGGCATTTCTGTGGGCTGTGAGTGGCTGCCTGGCACAGAGTAGGGAAGGACTGGGGAGTTGCGTCCAGGGGGTAAGAGAAGAGTGCTAATGCTGGCCAGCGGCGGGTGCTGGGGGCTTGGGGGAGAGCAGGGGGCGGGTGTTCTGCATGAAGTGCAGTGGCGACCTCTTTGGAAGTGAGGACCTGTGTCTTATTCAGCCGGGTCGTTTCAGTGCCATTAAGTAGTAAGATCATCATAATGTATTAATTATTAATAAACGTGGGATGAATGAACGGCTGAATAATCAGATAGGCTAACCATAAATAGAGGCTGCACCATTTTAGGTTTTGTCCTGAAGTTTGTTGGAATAGGATTTTCCTGCAAGAAGCATTCTTGTTGGCATTTGAACATGTGCATCTTTAGAGATCAGTCCTGGTTATTCTTCCTTCCTCATATAAGCTGCAGGGGGCATCATCTTCATTGGAAGCTGCTTGGAGTGGCTGTCAGTGCAGGGAAAGCAGCTTAATGAAGGGGGCAGTAGTAACATAATTCCCACCCTGCTCTCAGAGCGACTGCCTGTGTGGCAGGCACCCTGTATGCACACGTTTGGGAAACAGAGTCTGCAGACTGGAAACATCTGGAGAAAGGTGGAAAAATGAGTGGCAGATCCTTACAGCAGGTTTTCCTTCGTATTTTAGTTCTCCAACAAAGCCATACTTTTGTGAGTGTTTAGGTTTTTGACCCATTAACCATTGTATGAGCAAAGAATTTTCTCATTGGCAAAGAGTTTGTTCTTTGTTTAATTGACCGATGGGTAGAGTCACTGAGTCATTTACAACCGTGCAGTGGGCACCTGCTGTGTGCTGGGCGCTGTGCAGGAAGTGCCGAGCCTGGGTAAGCACGGTAACTACATCACTACCACCATCTTAAGCAGTCTAGTTTTTGACACTCTCATTTTCAAATGCATCTTTCCCTGCTCAGTCATCACCCAGTGGAACTTGTGTACATTTCTCAGCATGGCGGCTGTTACTCCAAAGCTTTCTGGAATTCCTCTGGCCACCTTAGGAGCCACACAAGAGACCGGTACTCTTTTGTAATCACAACTCATTCCTTTCTAAAACCAGAGTTTCGTCTTTTGATCAGTAGCCTTATTCCCCAGATTTGGTTCTAAAGGACTTTGTAAAGTTATGCTGCTGGTATGATACTTTGTCACAAAAATGTGCCAGACTCTGGGGATGGTTCCAAAGGCAGGTTTCCCAAAATGTCTTGGAGAAAAAAGCCTGCCTCTCTGGAATAACTAACAGCCTCCAAGGCAACTACTTGGAATAGGGATGATGTGCATAGAAATGGGAACATTAGGGCATATTTTGTAACCTCATCTTGTTTCTTTCAGACCACATTATTCTGTTTTGAAATCATGCAAGCTGATTTTTAGGCATCATATAAGTAATGCACTGACTGGGTTTCCAACTTTTCAAGTGACTGCCTCTGTACTATGAAAGATTCAAAGTCATTTAAAACCACACAGAAGCTTTGTTGCCAGAATTATGTTGACACCGAGGACGACACTGACTCCTTGGAGGCTTCAATTATCCAGAAAATTCCCTGATTTCTTCCCAATTTTCTTTCTTTATCTAGATCTGGGTTTTGTTCCTTTCCCACGGGGAGGCTGCCTATCATTGGTTGTCACTTTTCATTCTTTAATCTAGGGATGCATAGGCCTGGAATACATTCCCTCTTCTGACACTCTTCAGCTGTGTGATGTTGAGGTTTTTTAATCTTGCTCTGCCTCAGTGTTATCACCTTTAAAATGGGGATAAGAAGACTAGCTACCTCACAGGTTTGTGTGAATCCATGACAACTCAATGTAAAGACATTACCACAATTGTCTGTGCACGGGATGTGCTCAGGAATGGCAGACACAATTACTTTTGCCGTCATCATCATTATTGTAGTTAGCATTTAGCAAATAACGTGTCATTTTCTGATATGATTGGTGGAAGCCATTTGTTAATTTTAGGTTTTTTGTTAAACTCTCAATTCCTTGGGTTATACGGTTTTAAAGATTTGTATGTTCTGGTAGTTTAGCATTGATTAGGAGAAAAATCTAAGATTTATGTTTTTGTATACTGTTTCCCAGCATCGTAAATTTTAGAAACTTAATGTTTGGCAGCAAGCCATACCCTCATTGTTCTAGCACACGTGCACATATGGTATATATGCATGTATAAAGATATAGACACACGTATGTGTATCCATTCCCAGATTGTTTTATTTTCTTGCCTCGAAACATCATAGCCTCCTTAATTTTGCTTGCTGGCGTTAGATGACTATATTTTCCACCTCTAAATTAAACCCCCAAAGAATTTGACGCGTAGGCACCAAAGTGGTAGCCTTTAAAAAGCCACTGACTTCACACAGACAGATACTTGAGACAGAAAACCCTTTCTTTCTTGTGCTCACTTGGTGTTTGGCTTCACTTGGTCCAGTGAAGTGAACCCTGGGTAGGCTGAGCTAAATATGGCCTTGCGTACCCACGCACAGGAGGCAGGGAAGGGGTTCCCGTAAATTGAGAGGCTGGACACCATCTCCAGGCTGGAGGCCACAGGAGCCAGGAGACTGAGGAGGAAATGGCATGGCTCCTGTGGCCAAGAGGTTTGCCTGCAGTGGGTTTGGGCCACAGAGCGCCCTCCAAAAAGACTTTGACGGCTACTTGGTTAATTTGATTGATGCTATGGAGCGTGGGAGGGAGGCAAGGACTCCTGAAGAGTATTTATAATGCCCTGCACATACAGGCTGCAGAGGCAGCCACAAACCAAGCTACACATAAATTTTAGCTATAAAATAAATTTTAGAAACGCTCTGTATACTCCCCCATTGGACTAAGCGCGTGTAGCTGTGATTATTCTTTCTTCTCACATCTGAAGGATTTTGTTTGCCATCTTTACTGTTGCTTAAAGTTTGCAGTTAAAACTTGACCTAGCGAAACGCACGTACAGCTGAGAAATTAAGACTCTTTTCCTTGGCTTTATCTTTGCATGGAGGGCAGGTTTTCTCCTTTCGGAGCCTGAAGGTTGGTGCTTGTAATCAGGCACCGTTATTTTCTTTATTTTTCATAGTAATTAACAAGAGCATTTTTTGCTGGCCAGCCCCATGTGTTAATTGCTTGCTTTTTCATGGCTTCTTGTCGAAAGGAATGCATATCTCAAGACAGATTGTCTCATTCTAGCTGAGGATTTATTGAAAAGAATTCCAGGACGGCTCGGTCATCAGGATGGTCTGTTACTTTCAGAAGATTTTACCGTAATTGTGAGCAAGAAATGAGGAATTGGATAGTTGTTTTTCTGAGTGCTAAATGGGTTGGGAATATGTTTTAAGGGGTACTAGCAAGGGGAAGAAGGCTAATTGTGGAATGAGGAGTGTATCACATTTAAGCTGAAACCTGCAGGAGGAGCAGGCGTGCAGAGTTGGGGGAAGAGCATTGGAAGTAGAGGAAACCATTTGCAAAGGTCTCCAGGGGTGAGAATGGGCTTGACTTGTTAGAGGAATAACAATACACACACTGTAGAATTATTAAGATAAATAATATCTATCTTTTAGAGTTGTTGTAAAGATTAAATTTGATGAAATACATTCAATACTTAGTCTCAGGCACACAATAACAATAGGTATCGTAATAGTAGTATCTTTATTGCCTTCATCTGCTTTAAAGTCCTTCTCTGTACATAGTAATTATTAAATATGCTCTAACAGACATGAAAGGAAAGGGGTATTATATTTTTAGTGACTACTCAGGGCTTTTTTTCTTTAAGTTGTCCATCATTCAAAGTTTTCTTGGGTCTAGCTTTCCTTTGACATACTCTCTGTCTTTAAACTGATCTGTTCCGATTCATGAATGGGGACACAAGCAAGTGGAAGTTTGATGTGAAGTATTTATTGCAGTGATGAGAATTTGCTGAAACATGGGAAGAGATTTGTACCTTTTTTTTTTGTTTATAGAAATCTAGTTGGTCATCATTCCTTAGCTAAGTTGTACAGTCAAAGAGGATGTGAGCTTTAAAAAAAAAAATTATTGTTAAGTATAATGCAAATACATAAAACAGCTAAAAACACATGCACAGCTAGTGAATTTATAAGGCAAACACCTTTGAATTTACCACTTGTGAAAGAACCTCAGACTTTCTGGTTATTCCAGAAGTCTTCCAAGATCGCGCTCAAACCAACTTATTTCCCTCTTCCCCAAATAACCACTCTCTTGACTTCTACGGTAATCACTGCCTTACTTTCCTTCATACATTTTCTTAGCCAGTTGTGTCTCCCTACATATTATATACTAGCTTTGTCCACTATTTTGTTTGTCTTTTTGAAAGCAAGCTCTAAAAACTTCCGCATTGGAGGAACTGGAATGAAATAAAAGTGGCCATGTAGGGAAGACCAAAAGTCAACAGGAAAAAAATGAATACGCAAAACTTGAACTCAACCAGGGTTAGTAGCAAGAGGAAGACTCTGGGAGAAATTGAGGAGGGCGGGAAGGCACCTGGGATGGGCATGGCTGGCTCAGGGCCCCTTCCCAGGAGAATCCCTTCTGCAAAGTGAGGAAGACTCGCCTTGGAGGCTTGGAGACTGCACAGCAGGAGGCAGCCCCCAGCAGGGAGTTTTGGGGTGAGATGTCTATCTATACTAGGCTGGTGCTAGTCCTTTGAAAGAACCACAGCCTGAGGATCTTTCAGGACCTGAGGTTCAGGGGAGGGAGATCACCGATCAGTGCATAGAAGTAATGAGAGAAAGTTAAGAGTGGGAGAGTCTCCCTCTGTTGGCTGAGGACGAAGGGCACTGGATAAGGAAATGGGGAGGAAACCAGAGGCTTGACGCTTCACTGCAGGAACAAAGGGATGGTGGAACTCCCTGGGGTGGGTCATTCCCTTTGGATCTTTAAGAAGAGAAAGGAATTGAATTGAGACAAGGCTTAGGTCTGAGAAGTTACTTTGAGGTGTCTTACCTTTTAACTTCTCTAGTATGTGCCATTTTAAAAGACCAAGTTCATCCTCTCGGTAGCTTTTAACATAAAATTTGAAACAAACCTAAATGGGATGTTTGTTTCCTTTTAGAAGAACCAGGAAGTTCAGGGAAACAGTTTAGGAACATGGCCCCTCAGGGCCTGGTGAGAGAGAAACCAGCTGGGAAAACCTCTGATGAGGCAGGTTCCCAAATGATCTGACAACAAAGAAAGGATGAATAGGCATCCACCTTGGAACTGAGTTGTCCTCCATTCCCAGAGGGCATATCAAAGGATCTGGATTTTACTCTGATACTGCTAGTAACTAATTACGGAAAATAAATAAATAAATAAATTAATTAAAGGGGGTTGGGAAGTTCCCTGAAAATATTTATTGAACTTCTTAGTGCTAGGTACTGCATTAAGCATTGGGTATACAGAAATCAACAAGATTGCGAGATCCCCATCCTCACAGAACTGCCTTCCAGGCATGAAGATCAACGTTAAGCAGGAAATTAATGATAAGCTTGTTGAGTGCTGTGGAGGAGAGGTTTAGTGCTACGTGGGAGGGCTAACCATGGGCACCTAGCTGGAGGATCTGGCTGGAAAGGACCCTGGTGATCTTGTTCAGCCTTTTCATTTTCAGTTGTAGAGATGGAAGGTGAGGGAGTAAAGGAGGATGCTTTATTCAGAGCTGTGTGCCTAGCTAGTGATAGAGCCAGGATTCAAACCTGAACCTCACTTGTGTTCAACTGTTCCACAGTCAACGGAACACAGGTATGCTTCGCTGTGAAACTGCAAGGTCAGGAGTCTCTCTTTCTGAGAGTAACTTATTTCAGTCCCTATCAAATTACATAAAATCCTTGTGTGACCTCCAGCTTGTAGGCCTTTTGCTCTTATAATTTTTATAAAATGTTCCATTAGGACAGCAGTTGGAATGTAGAAGCCAGAATCCTGGTGCTGGGTTTGAATTTAGACACAGCCTATAGTCCTGGAAGTACCCTCAGGGAGCAGATTTTGCTAAGCCTCTGGACCTTTCACTGCTCATTTTCATTTTTTCTACCCTACATGCTTTTTTGAATTTAGTTACTCAAGACTTGTGGTACTTGAAGTGTCCAGCAATTCCATGTCATCTTCCACGTCATGTCAATAATTTGACATCTGCTTAATGATGTGTATACTATTTAAGACAGCTTGAAAATATTTTAAAAGTTATAAGAATAACAGTAATTTATAAACCTAAACAGTAAATGGGTGCCCACACCCTCAAATCTTTTTTCTAGGCAGGTAATTTGAAGTATACAACTGTTTAAAAATGCTCTGTCTAATGAAATACTACAGGACAGAAAGTGTTCATCTGAGGCATGGTGTGGTTGTAAAACACCCAGACGCACATGTGATATACACTTGACAGCTTTGTGTATTTTGCAGGCAAAACATTGAAACGTGGTAGACATACTGCCACGTACAGTGAAACTGGCTTTAAGAGTAGCATTGCATAGCCGTTGTCTCTGCTGGCCTTTTATTTATACCTGTGTAATTATGATTTCCAGTACTTGTTACCAGGATATTTCCAAACTTGGTTTTGTCTTTACATCTTTCCTTCTTGGGAGCTTTTTCCAGATTGCCTATTTTCTGGGAGAATGATTCTCTCTGTAGTTGGAAACATCACGTTAGGGTGTTGGCATGGTCTGGCCTTACAGGGATACAGCCTAGCCAGAAATCTGAGAGTCACCCTTAGTCCTTTCCTATCCCTCATGTCCCCCTGCCCTCAATGTAATTGCTCACCAGGTCGCTCTTATTTTAGCCTCTAGATGTTTCTTAAATCTCCACCCTCCTCTCCATCCCCTCTATCCCCCACCTTTGTTCTGATCTTCTTTTGCTTGCCCTACCCAACAGCTTCCTGACTGGCTCCTCTGCCTCCAGCCTGATCGTTTTGACACTCTCTGCATTTCCTCATCACCGCCATACCTAATACCTTCAACATCTCTGCCGTCATACAGAATAAATTGTGCTCTTTACTGGGACGTTTAAGGCCTTCCATCGGCTTGCCCTGGCCTAACCCTCAGCCTCACTTTGCACTAGAACCTGCCTCCAGCTTTAGGGCCTGCTAGTAACATTGAACAGATCCACTCCCCACACACATTTACTCTGCTGTTTCTCTCCCGGGGCCTTTGTTACTGTGTTTCTTCGTGTTTAGAAGGCCCCAGCTCCCACTTGCCTTCGCCAACTAACTCCTGCTTATTCTCACATCCCTAGCTTATGTGTCAACTTCAACAAGAAGCTCTGTGTAGTTCTCGCAGACTGGCGTAGGTCTGATCTTTGTGCTTCTATAATTCCACTCTCAAATCACAGTTTTTCTCCCTGTCTCCTCCTCTGCATTCCTGTCTCTCCCACCAAGTACCTTTATCTCTTTCAGTCCCACCTTGTTTTGAAGGCAGATCATCAAAACTTTGTAGGGTGAAGGATTATTTTTCCCTTTATTAGCTGTTATCTTTTATTAGTCTGAATGCAGATTACCTGGACTGTGTACCCTTGCTTATCCGTGTCTGGAGCTAGCATTTGGATTCTCACTCTAAATACAGGAAACAGACCTTAAGTGACTTTCCGGGGTCAGTGAGTTACAGCATGCCCAGGACTGAACTACCCTGGCTCTGACCTGCTCTATACTTACCCTGTTTATCTAATTGTTTTGCAGTAAACTTTGTTGGAAGTGACAGTGGATTAAATAACCTTATCTTACCTTTGAACCTGCTTTGCACCACTCTTTAGAGTGATCTAAGTATATCACTTGCAGTAAGTACTACCATTAGCAAGGTAGTGCAACCCATAACCAAACTGGCCCCTGGTCATGTCAAGTTCACACACAGAATCCAAGAGCATACCCAGAAAGGCTTCACTTTGGATGGATTTGAATACCATGTTACACTGCATCCAGCTTTTGCAGATAGGTAGAGATTGGAGAATGGCTCTCTTCTACGCTACTCATCCACCCTTCAGCCGCTCGCTGGTAGAGGGCCTTAGTTCTTAACTTTTAGGCCCTCTCACCTCTAGCTTGATGTTCTGCCTTCTGTGCCACTTGTCCTTCATTAAGCTCTATGGGAGAGGCGGGTGGGGAGTGCTCAGATGGGGATAGAAATGGATTTAAATTCTGAAGGTAGATAACAAGAAAGGTGAAAGCAGCCTCAGTGAGATCTGGACTGAAGATGGAATATCTAGAACACTGGTTGGCAAACTGTGGCCCATAGGCCAAGTCCCACCTGCTACCTGTTTTTGTAAATAGTTTTACTGGAACACAGCCATGCCTATTCATTTATGTATAGTCTATAGTTGCTTTCATAAGGCAGAGTTGAGTAGTTGCAAGAGAGACCACACGATCAACAAAATCTAGAATATGTACTATCTGACCCTTTATAGAAAAAGTTTTCTAACCCCTGTTCTAGAAAACAATGTGGTCTTTCATAATGACTGTACTAGCATATCTCCTTTCTATTATTGTGCTAGAAGAATCTCTGTCTCTTTGGTCATTTGAGTTGTATTACCTGAGGTGCTTTTCTTGTACCCTGGCCCTGTGTGTGTCAGAATCCAGGGCAGTTAAAAGGCATGGACAGAGATTGGGGCAAACCTGTCCCCTTACATCTGTAATCTGGTATGCTCAGCTCAATCCATTGTAACCGGTTTGTAATGGGTAAGATTTTAGTTTGGGTAAAAATAGGAAACTGTGGCAAATAGACTTCATTTTGACCACAGCTCTGATTAATTCGTGGCTGCCTGAACCCAATGTTGGGAAGGATTATGAAGTCCCAGGGGCCTCTGCAAAAAGCAGTGCTGTGATTGATTAGTGATGTCTGTCAGGTCCTGAGCATAAGTGAAAAGTGATCCATTTGTCTTAAGCTAGAGCCTCCTTCTTAAAGCTGTAGAAAGTTGAAAGGCATGAATGACAGTGGTTCAGTCCACCACAACCTAGACTCCCATCTGATGGTCGCTAAAGGAGAGTCTCTACAACTCAGAATCATCATATTTATAGCCTAGCGAGGAGCTGCAAAATGGCAGATTGGCAGATTATTGATTTATTAAAAAAAAATAGTTGACTGAAAATCATTCTGTGTTTATACCCCCTGAGTCAACTTTTTTATTGTGGTAAAAGGTAGATAGTGTAAAGATTACAATTATAACTATCTTTAAGTGTACGGTTTTGTGACATTAAATACATTCACACTGATGTGCAACCATCACTGTCATTCATCTCTAGAAGTTTTTCTTATTCTTAACAGAAACTCTGCCCATTGAACAATAACTCCTCATCCCCCCATACCCCAGCCCCTGGCAACAACCATTCTACTTTCTGACTATCGTTTTGACTATTTTGAGTACATCGTACATGTGGAATCGTACAATATTTGTCTTTTTGTGTCTGGCTTATTTCACTTAGCATATGTCTTCACTTGTAGTATGTGTCAGAATTTCCTTCCTTTTTAAGGATGAATAATATTCCATTGCATGTATGTGCCACATTTTGTTTATCCCTTTAGTGGTCAGTGGGCATTTGAGTTGTGTCTACCTTTTGGCTACTGTGGATAATGCTGCCACGAACACTGCTTGAATCTGTGTTTTCAATTCTTTTGGACATCTACACAGAAGTTAAATTTCTGAATTGTATTATAATTTTACAATCAATTTTTAAAGGAACTGACATACTTTTTCACAGTGGCTGCACCATTGTACATCCCCACCAGCAATGCACAAGGGCTCCAATTTCTGTACATTCTCGCCACCCTGTTTTTTTTTTTAAGCTTTATTATTTATTTACTTATTTAATTTATTTTTGGCTGTGTCGGGTCTTAGTTGCGTCCTGTGGGATTTTTGTTGAGGCATGCAGGATCTTTCCTTGCAGTGCGCAGGCTTCTGTCTAGTTGTGGCGTGCGGGTTTTCTCTCTCTAGTTGTGGCGCGTGGGCTCCAGGTCGCGTGGGCTCTGTAGTTTGCGGCACGCGGCCTCTCTAGTTGAGGCACGCGAGCTCGGTAGTTGTGGCGTGCGGGCTTAGTTGCCCCGTGGCATGTGGAATCTTAGTTCCCTAACCAGGGACCAAACCATGTCCCCTGCATTGTAAGGCAGATTCTTTACCACTGGACCACCAGGGAAGTCTCCTCACCACCACTTTTGACAATAGTCATCCCAATCAGTGGGAAGTGGCATCTCATTGTGATGTTGATTTGCATTTCCCTGATGGGTAGTGACGTTGAGCATCTTTTCATGTGCTTATTGTATATCTTCTTTGGAGAAATGTCTATTCAAATTGGGTCAACTTTTTAGTTAGTTCACGCTGCTGGTTTCTTTAAAGAGCAGGAGACAAAGTCAGTTTCAGCTGGGAATTTCCCTGTGCCTGGTCTGAAAGGTCTCAAAGACAGTCCTGTAGGGAGCTCCCCACCATTGTAATTATAAGCCAGGGAAATCTGAGTGGGGGGAAAAGGCTAAGTAAAATGGGGGTGTTTTGAAGCCAGTGTAGAAATGAAGACAGAGAAAGAAGGGGGTGGGGCGGTGGGGGGCATGCGGAGAGCTGGTTGAGTTTTTCAACTTGTAACTTCTCTCCTTCCCAAGAGTGAGAGAAAGGGGCCGGGAGACAGAGAAAAATCCAAAGTGTGTTGCTTCCTCTCAACTTCTGTTTAAAATTGGTCCCTTTCAAGGCTCCAGAGCCTCAAAACCCACAAGTGACATTTTTAGGACAATTTTCTTTTGCAGAGTGGAGGCCTTTGATTATCTCACCATAATTACTATGTTTATAGTGTTTTTCTCCCTTATGGCTGTACTTTAGAGAAGCAAAGTTTGAGTTTGATTTTGTTAGAAACATCACTCTGGGAGCACTGAATTTACTTTGCCTCCAGTAATAGAAATAATTTAAATTAAAGCGTTAATGTAGTTTAAAATCACTGATTTGAACTATATGGATCAGAAACATTCTGGGACAGTTGACAGAAAATTCTAGTCAAGTTTGAAGACTAACTGCCTGCAGGAGGTATGTTTGGGGAGTCTTCTGAATAAATGTTCTTTTTATGAGCTAATGTGCAGGGTGAGACAGTACCTCTGGACTGATCCTATACAATTGTTAGAGTTTAGCAAGAAGACAGAGATTTGTGTCTGACCTTATTTAACGAAGCTTATCTTAAATGAGGGAAAATATTAAGTATAATCATAGTAGAGATTATCTGAAAGAAGTGATTAACCAATAGTTAAGATGTAGTTTTAGATGTCCCACCAAAAACATTTTGATGTTGCCTATTGCCCATAATTTCTAGCAAACATGTTTTTCCAGTTGTTTCCAGTTTTAAGAAATAGTCTTCTCCATATATGGACTGCATACATATTTAATCTATTACTAAACAAAATCTAGTATAAAAGTGGTATGCTAGTTCTTTTTCATTTTTGTGGCTAAAGGTAAAGCAAAACTATTTACATTTTTCAACTTTGGTTTTATTGACCTTAAATGCCTTTGCATTTGTGTTCATTTTCTTTTAGCATCTCTCTTTTTTTTTAAATCTCGTTCAGTTCTGACCATTCAGTTTGTGGCGGCAGAGAATTTTGGCCTGCCATGTTGGGAGTTTCCAATTGAGAAGCAATCCCCAAACTTTGCCTAAAGAACTCCGTAGGACTAATATATATGGAAATATGGCTTTTAGGGAAATAAATATGGTTTTCAGAGAGAATCAGGAGGCATTTCTCAGAGCTAAATTGGACCCCACCCCCAACTTCTCCAAGCACCGTGTTAAGGATGGTAACATTTATAAGAGTTTGAAGGGTCATAAATATTTTGGATGCAGTTTTATTTACAAGAGTCAGCAAGATTTCAAATTCATGTTAGTGGGCAATCAAGGTTCACACTGATTCGGTTGAACCCTGTAATCCCATCAGTTGAAGCAAATATGAACCATATAGTTAATAATTTATTGCCAGTCACACAAACATATTCACAGTTGGTTTTAACTTTAGTGTACAAGCTGTGAATTATGGGAGTGGTTTTAGGGTGTGCTTAGAGGTTTCTGCATTCCCAGCAGAGCTTAGTGGTTAAAGTTCAGCCTCTGCCATCAGACAGGCTGCTAAGTTTGAAGCCTGGCCTCATCGCTTCCCACCTGTGTGACCTTGGGCAAGTCAGTCACCTCTGTACCTCTGCTCCTCATTGGTCAGCTGGGAGTAATAGCAATCCCTGCCTCATAGAACTGTTAGAAAGATTAAATGACTTAGTATACTTGGAATCTTGGAACTAATATACTTGAAAGTTAGAGAAGAGGCTGAGTGCTTAGTAAATGTCAATACTCTTATTGTCATTATTATCATTATTATTAACCTCTTCCTGTCCAGTTTTACAGAAGCACCTGCTCTTTTATTTTGATGTAATTTTACATATAAATGTTACTTTGAACTTATATTAGATGTAGATAGAGAGGCACTTAAAGGTTAAAGAAGAATCCATGTTGGTGTTTGCCATCATCAAAATAGCACTGCCCTAACTATATGTGGATTAAGTCCTGTGTAATATTATGTGTGAAATGTGGTGGCTATTACCTGCAGGGAGAGATTGTGTCCTTCCTAGTGACAGCAAATACTCTTCTTATTTAGTGTGTGTGTGTGTGTGTGTGTGTGTGTGTCCAACTATGTCTTCTCATTTAAACAATTGCTAATTATTGATTAAATATTTATTGCTTCATTTCCTTTTAAAAACAATTATGAAATATTTCAAGCATACTAGAAAATACAGAGAATATTGTAATTAAAGCTATTTATCCAACATCCACACTGAATAAATTTTACTTAACAAGTAATTAAATACATAAATAAATAAAATTTGCCATATTTATGTGACATTTTTAAAAGATAGGCTATCATACCCCATCTTGATTCCATTTACCTCCATTTTCCCCAGAGGGACGCCTATCCTGAAAGTAATGGGTCTTTTTCCAGGCTTTTTTTTTTTTTTTTAAGATTTTGGTTTTTTTTGATGTGGACCATTTTTAGTGTCTTTATTGAATTTGTTACAATATTGCTTCCGTTTTATGTTTTGGGTTTTTTTTGGCTTGAGGCATGTGGAATCTTAGCTCCCTGACCAGGGATCGAACCTGCACCCCCTGCATCGAAACTGAAGTCTTAACCACTGGACAGCCAGGGAAGTCCCACCAGGCTTATGTTTATGCTTTTTTGACATATGTATGTATTCCTAACCAATAGAGACTGTTTTTTATAATTTTACTGGATACTTGTGAATTAGTAAATGACACATACTGTTATTTTGTGCATTCATAAAGTGCAACATAAATGGTTTCATACTTTCCTTTTTACTTCTTAGGCCAATTACTCATTGACCTCCTACCTAGTCCTTGAAAATACCAGTGGTCCTTCCACTTCAGGGCCTTTGCACTTGCAGTTCCCTTTGCCTAGAATGCTATTCCCTGATGGCGCATGGTTAGTCCCCTGCTCCTCTGGAGTCTTTATTTAAGTGACCCTGCCTAAGGAGCCTCCTAGCTTACCTCATCTAAAATTGCAAATCCCTCCAATGCTGCATCTCCTTTCCCTTCTTCATTATTCTTTAGTACTTTTCACTATCTGGGTTATTAAACATTTAACTTATTTTTTATTGTCTGTCTCCCTCCACTAGAATGCAAGTTCATTGAAGACAGGATTTTTTGTTTTTCTTTTTTTGGTCTGTTTTCAGAACTGTTTTATCCCTGACACCTACATAGTGTTCAATAAATATTTGATGATTGAATATATGTGTATCACTGGGTCATTCAGTTTCTTTTCTGAATAGTACATTTTTGAGGTTTATCCAAGTTGATACCTATAGCTCTGTTTTCACTGATGTATAGCGTTCCGTTAGATACCTAAATCATACGTTAAATATCCATCTTTTGTAATGGTTGACACATTAGTTTTTTCCATAATTTTCCTTTTATAAGCACTGCCGCGGTGGGCATTCTTGAATATTTTTTCTTTTGGCAAAAGTGTAAGAAGTTATCTTTAATATGTACTCAGAGGGGAAATTCCCATTTGTGTCAGTTATCTATTGCTGTATCATAAAACATCCCACATTTACTGGCTTAAAATGGTTTACACAATTCCGCGGGTAGACACGGTGGTTATTCTGCTAGTTTTTCTCATCTGGGTGCAATCAGGCGAAGGCTGGAATGGCCGAATAGTGCAACTGGCCTCATTTACATGTCTGGCCATTAGGACTATCTGTAGGCTCTAGGGCGCTTCAGCTATATCCACCATGTGGCTTCTTCTCCTCCAGTAGGGTAGATCACCTTCCCTATATCGTAGCATTCTTGAGCGTCACTCCAGGGAGAAGCTGCAAGGCCTTTTAAAGCCTAGCATCTGGAAGGCACACAGCGTCTCTTCCATCCCATTCTACTGGTCAAAGCAAGTCCCAAGGCCAGCCCAGATTCAAGGGATAAGGGAAGTTGCAAAATATTGTGGCCAGGTTATTCTAATCTATCTCATTGGATCATAAATTTCACATATCTTCCATTTTACTAGATGTTGCCAAATTTCCTTTCTAAATTAGTTTTTTTTTTTTTTTTTTTTTTCTTGCGTTATGCGGGCCTCTCACTGTCGTGGCCTCTCCCACTTGCGGAGCACAGGCTCCGGACGCGCAGGCTCAGCGGCCATGGCTCACGGGCCCAGCCGCTCCGCGGCACGTGGGATCTTCCCGAAACGGGGCACGAACCCGCGTCTCCTGCATCGGCAGGCGGACTCTCAAGCACTGCGCCACCAGGGAAGCCCTCTAAATTAGTTTTATCACTCTATTCTCCAGTTGTTACCAACTACTTGTTAAGAGGAAATATCTTTGGCTCAACAGTGTGTGTGACAAAATAAATGTTCACAGACCCCTCCCAAATCTGTCTCTTCTTTAGGTAGTAAACCCTGCTTTGTCTCTGCTATACGTTCAACAAAACCTGATTTCTTTTTCTCCTGGGTACCCAGATAGATTACACTTTCCAGATTCTGTTGTAGTTCGGGGTGGCCATATGACTAAATTTTGGTCAATGAAAGTGATCTTTGCCATTTTCAGACTTGGCATATTGCCGAAGTGTAATTTACTCTACCCTCTGTCCCTGTCTGCTGGCCAGATACAGAAGATCCACTGGAACTCTGAGGCCCAGACTAAAGGATGACCCAGACAGAATGACAGAAAGAACCCAAACGACCGCTCGTAGTGAACGTCGCCCCCCCCACCCCGCCCAATCCGGCTGTTGATTGGGGTTTAATTGAGCTGGAAATAAACTTACAATAAGCCACTGAGATTTCAGAGTTTATCTATTAGAATAGAACAGCTGACGTTTCCTTAAGCAATGTAACCCTGGATGAGCAGAGAGTGTCTTTATTTGTAGACTTTAGGTCTAGATGAGAATTAATCATCCAGCTTAATCTCCAAAGATATAATTGGTATCTACCAATTATATATATATATATATATATATATATATGCATATATATATATACACACATGATAGCTTTATTGATATATAATTCACATACCATCCAATTCACCTATTTAAAGTGTATCATTCAATGATTTTTAGTATATTTACAGAGTTGTATTACCATCACTGCAGTCAATTTTAGAACATTGTCATCACTCCAAAAGGAAACCCTGCACCCATTAAGCAGTTACTCCCCATTTTTGCCCTCCAGTCCCCAGCTCTTGTTAACCACTAATCTGCTTTCTGTCTCTATGGGTTTGCCTATTTTGGACATTTCATATAAGTGGGATCATACAATATGTGGCCTTTTGTGTCTGGCTTCTGCTTAGGATAATGTTTTCAAGGCTCATCCATGTTGTAGCATGTCTCAGTACTTCATTTATTTTTAGGAATAAATAATATTCCATTGTATGGATATTTGGTTATACCACATTTTATTTACCCATTTATTAGTTGATGACATTTGGGTTGTTTCTACTTTTTAGCTATTACGCATAATGTTGCTATAAACATTCATTGTACACTTTTTTTCCACATGCCATTTTTTTATCAGAAATTCTGAGAGAAGTATATAAAGGCATATTATCAATTTAATAGAAGAAAGTTTATTTGAAAAGCAAACTCTTTTAAAACACTGACATGGTGGCAGAAAAAATTCAACATGGTATCTTCATGATGGATTTTGAAAACTAGTAAATTAGTATAATCCCCTTCTGCACACCATGAATTTGATCTTAATGGAATAGATCTTGTTTTTATAATGATGGAGTACTTAGAATATAATACAAATCATACCTTATGGCTTTGCCCTATGATTTAGTGCAAAGTCCTAGTACTTTGGATTAATTAAACTTTTTACTTATTTATTTAGCATACATTGTTTGAGTGCCTACTCTGCCCTAGGTGTTGTTCAAGGTATTAAGGATGTGACTGTGAATAAAGAAAATGAGGCCCTGCCCTTATTAACAAGGAATACATTTTAAAAATTGACCAAGCAATTGGAGATTGTTATATGTACTGTGAAGGAAATCACCAGGCCATGTCATATACAGTATGGTTTGAAGAGGCAGGAGGGCTACTTTTGAAGCTGAATGATGACCAGGAGCAAAGCACTGGAATGAGCGGGCATCAGGTGCAGGAGCAGCACATGTAAGGTTGCTGAGGTGGGAATAAGCTCAGTGTGTTTGAGAAACAGAGAAAATACCAGTGGCCGTGGACGTTACAGAGCGAAGGTGAGCAGGAGGTGTAGTTTGTGTAACTTTGCTGCTGCTGTACTATCTCACATATGATTATTAATTTAAGAAGTATTTTTACTTCTTTGCTTACACAGATTCTAGAATCTGTTTGATTTGACGTCAACTGAAGTCTTAGAGACAGTTTTGGCCCAACGTTCTGGATTCCTGGTGGTGTGAAAATCAGCTGTTACAAGCACCAGTCTAAAAATCTGTCAGCGAGGCAATAATACTCTACGTTTGGAAACCCTAGAGTAAATCTTTGCAAAATCCTGGATTTTTGTGTAAAATAAGCCCAAAGTCAACTGGCAGGCCAAGCATTTGGGGGGAATAAATTGGGTGCTTTGTGGAGTACACTCATTCTTCTAGGCCACTGGAACAGAAATACCATGCTGTTGCCACAGTGAATTGAATGGGTTTGCAGTGGTTGGAGGATTTAGCACTTCTTTCAGAATCACCTGGCTTGACCTCACGGTGGAGTTCATGCTCTGGGTCAGTGGCTGTGGGTTGGGATGACCTTATACAAGTACTAGGGATGTGTATGTCCTATTTAGAAGATGTGAACTACTAGAAAGTATTTTAATGATATTTTATTTTTGTCCTGCAATCTAAAAATGTCATAGTTTTAAAACTGGTCAAATAATTTTTCTTTCATTTTTATTGAGATACGTGACATACAGCACTATACAAGTTTAAGGTATACAGCATAATGGTTTGACTTACAGATATCATGAAATTATTACCACAGTACATTTAGTGAGCATCCATCATCTCATATAGATATAAAAGAAATGAAAAAGAAATGTTTTTTCCTTGTGACAAGACCTCTTAGGATTTACTCTCTTAACAGCTTTCCTGTATAATGTACAGCAGTGTTAATTACGTGTATCATGTTGTACATTATATCCCCAGTACTTGGAGGTTTGCACCTTTTGACCACATTAGTCACCATACAAAAATATTGCATTATTGTTGACTACATTCCCCAAACTGTACATTTCATCCCCATGACTCCTTTATTTTGTAACTGAAAGTTTGTACCTCATAATTTCCCTCATCTATTTCATTCATCCCCCTCACCTTTGGCACCTACCTGTTTGTTCTCCATCTATGACCCTGTTTCTCTTTTGCTGTGTTTGTTCATATGAATGCTGTTCATTCAAATGAACAAAAATAGTGAAATAATTTTTGAAATAATCTATAACTTCTAACTTTTTAGGAACTTACTTATCTAGCATTCTCACTCTCTGCGATACAGCAGTGAATAAAGAAGTGGATACCAAGCCTCTGACAGGCCAAATAAATTAAGAATCAGCTCTCGCCAATAACTTCATTAGAGCCTGTTGTCTTCCTGCATACACATATGTTTAATGAGGGTGGTTATCTCGCTTCCAGCCCCTCAGCCAACAGAAAACAGGAAGGCTGTTATTTGTAAGTAGGTGTGTTGACATCAGTAATACATGAGATCTTACTGTACATCCCTCGTATTTCAAATATTATTAATATTAATATTAATAATTAATCCAAACCAATTCAACTTTACTCTTCTCCCAATGAAAATTACAGTTGTCAAATGGCAGAATTTTATCAAAAGACCCCAAAATATTACAAACACAGCAGTTTGTTTCCGGAAGCAAAGGCATATTATACATTAATGTAAGTGGTTCTTGCTTTTTGTGTTAGATTTTATATCCTACGTACCTCTACAACAGCCTCTGGTGTACTGCACTGAGAATTTTTCTTTTTAAACAAACTAAAGTTTGTCTTTCTGTCTGTCCTATGGGAATGCCTTCTATAAGCCGACAACAGCATCACACTCTCTGTTGGTAGAGCAAATCGTTGTGCAGTTGTATGAGCTTCTAAAGTTCATACTGCAGGTATGGTTAGCACTTAGAAGGAAGCAAGCATGTATCTGGTTCCTTTCCTTTCATCTTCCAGTAGTGGGTATCTAGTTTTGTGGGACAAACTTCAAGAGAGTCCTCAAAATCAACCTGACAAGTAGCTGCTACCTTTCTAAGTCTAGATTCACATGTTTGTACACTGCGGTAAATGGACAAATCATTTCTCCTGGTCTGAGGTAAAACTTAGCAGCAAGTCACTTGCATCAGGGGAATTCATGAGCTCCTCAGACCTTCCTTATGTCTAAGTCATAAGACATAGTGATGACTAGGACCATTAAAAGGACTGGATACTCAACCTTGCTGGTCACTGCATTCTCTACCAGTAGATGACCATGAGTGGGAAGGTAGCATGATGGGCATGAGCAAGGGGAGTGAGTTGGGTGAGTTTAGTGGACAATGGCATCAAGTTAGAGAGTCCTGTGTCGACATCTTCTTTCTAGGCAAGACCTGTCCCATAGATCAGAATTCTCGTTTGGAAAAAGTCGTCTTCCAATGATCACTTTTCTTTTTTTCCATGAACTATTTTTTTTTCCTTTTACACAAGCAATTTTTAAGCAAAGTGTAAGTTATAGAAGACATCAGCAGAAAATACAGAGAAACAAACTAACAAAAAAGAAGATAAAATACGCTCCTCCTTCTGGATTTGTATAGTCTTTCAGTAGGCAAATTTGTTGGTGTGTATTCTGAACCTTAAAAATATGCGTGGCCTTTGGCCCAGCAAGTGCCTTTCCAGGAACTTACCTTAAGTAATAACTGAATCATGAGTGGAGGATGATGTTCAGAGATCATTTCTGTACAGTTATTTATACAACTTGAAAACTTGGAAACAACTTAAGGCCCATTGGGAGGGGAGTGTTATAGATTACACTGTGACCACTAAAGAATGAACTAGATTAATACTTAATGATAGGGAAAACATTAATGGTATTTTGTTAAGTTTAAAGGAAGGCTGCAAGGCAGTATGTGTAGCATGATTGACTTTTGTTAAAATGATGAGCATAGATGGAAAGAAGTTTGGAAAGCTATAAAAATGGTCATCAGCAGTTCTGTGGGTCCTGGAGTTGTGTTTTTATTTTGTTTTTCTTTCTCTCCCTAATACTTTCCTGTATTTTCAGAATTAAAAATATGCAAACATGTATTATTTTTATAATTGAGATCAAAGTATCAATAAAGCTATTTTGGGTTTGGATCATGAGAAATAGCAAAAAAAAATCCATGATTCACAACCAAGGAAAACCACTTTTAATTCCCTGGTGCATTTCTTTCTAAACAGCCCTCTCTCCTGTGTGTGTAAATACATACATATGTGTATATAATTTTGTTTTAGAAAACCAGAATGTCCCTTTATTAATTTAGAATGACAGATACGACCATCAAGCAGGTTGGTTCTCACGCAAAAATAAATAAACACTCATACATGCATACATATTAGCACCATTAATATGTGCTTATTAACAGGTAATTAAAATATTATAATTATTGATTAATAGGTAATTATTAATACTAGTGTAGTAATAAAGATAAGACATTTGATCATTCTTCAGCTTAAATGTTTTTCATTTTTTTCTTGCTTAATTCCTAAATTACTTTCAGTCACCAAATGAATAAAGTTATTTCATGTCATCAAATGATTAATACTATGTTTCCTATTTAAAAAAACATTTATTTTTATATCTGTTGGTTGCCTTCATGATCATCATTATCTTTCTTATTAGCATGGCAATTATGAAATAACCTTGCAGGCCTGAAATATAGGGCCCTTGGATATCTCCTCTGAGATTGCTTATCTCTCTCCTGCCCAGTGGACACTATAACTTTTCACTACATACCACACAGTACGCCAACCCTGGTCTAGTTTAAGCCAGTTTACACCAGTTCTTCAAAAAAGATATCTGATCGGTCCCTAACACCACCAGTGAAGGACCTTAGATAATCTTCCAGATGATTCCAACATGCGGGGGTCCATTTGGACTCTGTTGCTTTCTTTGGATATCTGTGTATCCCTTTAAATCCTGTGTCCTTGCTGGTAGAACGGCCATTCTTTCTTCTGTCTGTGGTCTATAAAGAGCACCCACAGTTACATTGCTCCTTTGACCTTTCAAGTTTGAGGGGAACAAGGGAGACCATTCAGCTAGAATTACCTGAAAATTTGCTCACATCTACATGAATGTAGCATTATGACATGGTATTTTCTACTTTCAGTCCCTAGTGGTGTTTTATTTTGTGGAGGCGTTAGCAAAGAAATTCACCTCATTGAAGAAAAGGAACTTTAGTGTCTTAAATTTTTCCCTCCACATATGGGAACCCGAAATCTCATTCATACTCTGTGAAATTGAAGAAATTGGATATTTGGGAATGGAAATTGGTGGTCCTCCAAGCAATATGGGATCTAAAAGTGTTAAATCCTTTCATAAATAAACCTTGATTCAGACTGGAATGTCTTGGCTTGATCTTAAAGGTGATATTATAGGAGACATATAGCTGTTGACTGGCCTTAAAGATAATTATCAGCGCATTCCAGTCTTAGTCTGCCGTCAGCAGGGCCTGCCTTGCGATGAAGTCAGCACTCCTTCCCTTGCAAGAATATTACATTTAATCGGGCCTGCAACCCCAGAATGTTTATGAACCACATTCAGCTCATGAACTGTGAACGCAAAAGAAATCTTTTAATAGTGGCAAATGTTCTCTATCAAGCCTTCTAGATTTCCATTCTCCATGTCTTGGCAATTTGGGTTTATTTCTAATAGGACCCTGTCCTGCTGTCATTGGGTTGTGAGATCAATATTTGTGATTTGCTTTTCTTTTCTTTTTTTTTTAAGTCTTTATTGAGTATAGCTGCTTTACAATGTTGTGTTAGTTTCTACTGTACAGCAAAATGAATCAGCTCTACATATACATATATCCCCTCTTTTTTGGATTTCCTTCCCATTTAGGTCACCACAGTGCATTAAGTAGAGTTCCCTGTGCTATACAGTAGGTTCTCATTAGTTGTCTACTATACATAGTATCAGTAGTGTATATGTGTCAGTCCCAGTCTCCCAATTCCTCCCACCCATGCCCTTTTCCCCCTTGGTATCCATACATTTTTTTCTCTACGTCTGTGTCTCTATTTCTGCTTTGCAAATAAGATCATCTATTACCATTTCTCTAGATTCCACATATATGCGTTAATATACAATAGTTGTTTTTCTCTTTCTGACTTACTTCACTCTGTATGACAGACTCTAGGTCCATCCACATCTCTACAAATGACCCAATTTTGTTCCTTTTTAGGGCTGAGTAATATTCCATTGTATATGTGTGCCACATCTTTTGTATCTGTTCATCTGTCGATGGACACTTAGGTTGCTTCCATGTCGGCTATTGTAAATAGTGCTGCAGTGAACACTGGGGTGCGTGTGTCTTTTTTGAATTATGGTTTTCTCAGGGTATATGCCCCGTAGTGAGATTGCTGCATCGTATGGTAGTTCTATTTTTAGTTTTTTAAGGAACCTCTATGCTGTTTTCCATGGTGAGTGTATCAGTTTACATTCCCACCAACAGTGCACGAAGGTTCCCTTTTCTCCACACCCTCTCCAGCATGTATTGTTTATAGATTTTTTGATGATGGCCATTCTGACTGGTATGAGGTGATACCTCATTTTAGTTTTGATTTGTATTTCTCTAATAATTAGTGATGTTGAGCATCTTTGCATGTGTTTGTTGGCCATCTGTGTGTCTTCTTTGGAGAAATGTCTATTTAGAACTTCTGCGCATTTTTGGATTGGGTTGTTTGTTTTTTGATATTGAGCTGCATGAGCTGTTTGTATATTTTGGAGATTAATCCTTTGTCCATTGCTTTGTTTGCAAATATTTTCTCCCATTCTGAGGGTTGTCTTTTCACCTTGTTTATGGGTTCCTTTGCTGTGTAAAAGCTTTGAAGTTTCATTAGGTCCCATTTGTTTATTTTTGTTTTTATTTTCATTAGGAGGTGGGTCAAGAAAGATCTTGCTGTGATTTATGTCAAATAGTGTTCTGCCTGGGTTTTCCTCTAAGAGTTTTATAGTGACTGGCCTTACATTTAGGTGTGATTCGCGTTTCCAGATTTGCAAATTTAGCTCTCTTTAGACCCATTCAGCTGTGTATTAGATTCACCTACATCACCAGGGTATGTGCATGTGAGTTTTTGGATGAAGTTGTGAAGTGAAGTCTGCTCACATGGGTAACTTCCTTGGGACAGAGAGAGTGAGAGAAGGAGGGAGGGATGAAAGGAGGAAGGGAGGGAATTCAGAGGAAGATCCTTGCTGGACCGTGAATACCATGAGTGCAAGGACTGAATCCCTCATACGTGGCATAGTGCCAGACATAATTTTGTTGAATTAATGAATGAATTTATAGAGCACTTGAAAAGTGCTATATGTTCTACCTTCAAGCCTCCCAGCAGATGCTAGGAAGCAAAGTACTCTAGAGGTCATCCCAAACTCTGGAGCCTGACAGCCTGGGTTCAAATCCTAGCTCAGCCACTTATTAGCTGTGGTACTGAGGGCAAATTAATTAACCGGCAGGTGCCTCAAGTTTCCCATCTATAAAATGGGAATATAACCCAAAGGAGTACAGTAAGAAATAAATGGGGTTGTAAACAATTATTCACACTTATGCAGTTTAGATCAATGCTTAGTACAGGGTAAACGCCATATAATTGTTAATTATTATTAATACTTACTAGTTAATTAGTTATTGGGTATTAATGTTAGAGCTTAGGGAAGCCCTTAGAATATTTGGTTTGTCTCTCATTTCAGATGGAGATAGAAATGAATATTTGTGTGTCCACATACAGTCACATACATTAACATTTAAAAAAATAGTTTTATATTTATCTTATACATTAGCCATTGATTCAACCTAAAAATAGAGTATTTAAAGAGAAAACAATCAGAATATATAGTGTATAAGTATGTAAGAGAGAGAAAATTTTCCATAATCAGATGATCAGAATTTCTCAAACATATGTTTTTCTTAATATAAATATTTTTTCGTGTACATAATTGTAATTGGCCAAATTAACCCACTAATATTTGGGTGCAAAAACTTTTTTTCTAAGTCAAATTAAATGTTAGATCACAACTCCCCTCCCAATTAGCCATGGTTGGCAGAAGATCAAATCTCAGATATTATGGGGGTCCCTCTCCCTCAGGATTCTTATAAGAATCCCGAGGTTTATTTACCAGGGTTCTTGAGGCAAAGCCTCTGGTCTTTGGTCCAGGTGGCTGCCCCTGGGATGCTCAGGGTCCATGCCAAATGTAGTTGTTAACATACTCCTTCCCATAGCTTCTGAACCCTTTCGCTTAGTATTTGGTCCTGGGTTTATAGTCTCCCCCCACTCTGGGGAGCTGCTTGGGATGGGATGCAGGCCCCGGCCATCTGTGAAATGTACCACCCCTTTAGCTGCTTGAGGTAGAATCCAAATCTCCTAATCCAGCAACTCCCCACTCATCCAAATTCATTCTGACAATTTGACTTCTTGGACCAAGGATCCAAGTTTTTGGCAACGAAGTCCTTTAACCTCTTTACCATGTCAAGAGGAATAAAACTCCTAGGACTCAAACCCTGGGCCACCCTCTGGAGCAAGAGAGGGAACCCTAGTCCTTAGCCTTTCTTGTTGTACTTATAGCCAAGGAACATTCCCAGTGGGTTATCCTGCCACACAATTTTGGCACAATTGTTAAAGGAACACAGAACCAAAATACAGATTTTAAAGACACTGGAAGGGAGAGAGTTTGATGGAGTGGCTGGGATTGAGGGTTCTGCATCAGACTGACTGCTGTGTCTAGCTGCTCCTCCTTTGATTTCTAGCTATTTGACCTTGTGCCTGTGTAACCGTTCTATTGCTGATCTGTAACATGGAAATAAAAGTAAGACCTGCCTCATTTAATGAGATAATTCTGTTCAGTAAATCGACTGGGGTCTGGCCCAAAACATGTATTCAGTGAAGTTGATTGTGTTATTGTTTGAGCTGCTGCTTCATCCAGGGATCAGGTCTATGCTTAAGGCCTCTGGTTCCCTCTGCATGGCTCAGGTCACCTTGTCTTCTATAGCTAGTAAAGGTGGTCTCTGGAACAGACCTTGACTCCTTTTCCTCCTAGTGGTGAGCTGCAGTGACATCCGCCACAGCCTAGAGCACAGAAGCTGCACGTAGTGTCCCTAGGAAGGGAAATTGCAGTGGTGCTCCTAAATGGTGCAGAAAGGGCTGGAAGAGGGCTTAGAGCTCATCTTATTCAGGCGCTCACTTGAAAAAAGGGAAAACTGAGCCCCAGAGAGGGGAAGAGAGTGACCTGGTAGGCTAGCTGTTCTTCTGGCATTTCGAAGTCCTTCCTTCTCCATGTCAGCATTCCCAGACCTACCCTGTCAGCCCGGCCCATGCCTCTCCCTGAAAGCCTTCTCCAGCCACTCATCGTTTCCTGACCATTCTGTCCCTCATCCTCTCCCTTTCAATCCCTTGGAGCAGTGTTCTGCTTTCCATACACTCCCTGGCCTTTGCTGCCTCCCCTGCCTTCCCCTTCACTGTTTCCTTGCTAGAGTGTTCTCCCCACCATCCCTGCTTGACAAAATTCTACCCGTCCTTTAAAATAAGAGGTCAAAACTGGTAGCCAGTAATCCATATGTGGACCCCAGATGTAATTTGTGAATTCAGTTAGGTTTTTTCTTTTTAATTGAGGCATCATTTGAAAATATCAGATATAACGAGAAAACTTCAGACAGTTTTCTTCTGTGATGAGAGGATCTTGTTTCATGGAACGTGCATTTTTGCCTGGTAGAATTAGTGGCTGCTAAGGGGCATTTTCCCTGCCTGGCCAGCATTACTCCTTGATGATAACTACTCCGCTCTCCCAGCATGTGGGTTTGTGACCTGGTTTTAAGACGTTGTTTAAATGCTATCACTTCTGAGAAGCGTCCCCTCCCCTTTTCTTGCTTTTCCGAATGTGTCATCTCCTGCTTGTTTATGCCTCTAACATTCTGCTTATGCCTCTTCTTATGGCAGAGATGGAATTCTGTCCTGCTTATTGTTGATTTTAGTAAATAATACTTATTGTCTGTCAGGTGCTTACTAAGGACAGGGCACGGGGCTGAGTGTTTTACCGACATTTTAAACTCTAGGCCTCACTATGACCCTGTGTAAAGTGTATTATTATCTCCAGTCTACAAATACAGAAGCCCAGAGAGTGTAACTGGCTTACTCAAGGTCACACAGCTGGTAAGTGACAGAGAAGGGATTTGAGCAGTCATCTACCTAACCTCAGCACTTGTGTTTCCTCCTGTTTTATACTGATGGATCTCTTTCGTCACATTGAAAGCTGTATCAGAGGCACAGAACTCTCATCCATTTTCCCCAGTTAAACATTTAAGCAGTAATGATAATACAGGTCATGACAGTGTCTTGATCACTCACAACATGCTTGATGCTGTGCTGGTCATTTACCCTGCAACCTCATGTAATCCCCATAACCACAGGGCAATGTAATCTCATGTCCAGTTGAAAAGTCAGAGGTCACGTCAGAGGCCAAAGACACAACAGCAAGTGGCCAAGGATTTGAACCTGGATCTTTCCCGACTGTGAGTCCTGTACTTTTCTTCTCCACCCACCACCAGTTCTCTTATGTTTCTGAACCACTTGTATCATATAAAAGCTATTAGCTCATTAATAAATCCAGCAAGCAAAATTCCCTTGTTTGTTTCTTCCCAGCCATACAGGTGACGTAACAGCCACTTCAGCCGCTGGTTCTTCTGCAGACACTTTCTGGTGGGAGGGGGCAGGAGGGATGCTATATGTGTACATGCACACACACACCACGTGCAACTCCAAACTGTGAGCAACAAGCTTGACGATTTGTCTCTTTATTTTTCATGTTTGGAAACTGGAGCTGCTTTTGTTAGATTAGAAGGGTTTCATCCGAGTAGAAAATGTTCTTTACATGCTCACCTTCGCCTTTGAAGAGGTCAGCCACGTTGCCAAACATTGTAAGTTAAATCTGAGCGGGAATGACTATAAACCCAGACTGAGCCACAGATTGCACTGGGAATTTGTATGATTAGCTGTCATGCTTTTCTTCCCTCTGCATCAAGGCAGAAGATGCTAGGGGGCCAGCTGTCCCTGTCCACACCTCAGTGGTCATGAGTGCCGAGGAGTTCATGTGGCCGTCTTGTTCAGAGCTGTGTATCCCAACACGTTCTCTGTCTTCACTGTAGAGTGGAGTTAAGAGTTTTCAGAATCATCCAGTTGAGAACATGTTCGTGATAGTTTCCACAGCATTGAAAGTTCCTGCTTGTTTTGGTCAGGTCTGCTAGAATTGTAAAAGGAAGCTTTCTGGACATTAACTTTTTGGCAGAAAGGGGTAGAATGAGGTTGGCAAGGGAAGAAACAATCTTGATGTAATAAAAATGGGATTGTTTAGAGCGGAGACTTTTCTTACTGTTTGGTATTCAGATGAAATTTAGTTTGGAAGTCACATCAGCAAATACTATATTTCTTCAGAACCTCGGCTGCGTTTTCGATCCGAGGGCATCTTTATATTGCTTAGCTTGTGCAGCAAGTGGTAAAACCATAGATGGCTTCAACTTTGTTTTTTTTTTTTAAAGCCTGCAGGTACTCTAGCCATTAAAATATGTTTTTAGTATCCATTTTGGAATCTTACAGAAATGATTTGGGACAAGGGCAAACATTTTGTGCCACTTACTCCACACAGTTCCTTTCTTTTTGGTGCTTACTTGCACTGGCACTTAATTTGTTATCATGCATTTGAACATTTCCCTGTCGCCTCAGAAACTGTCTCATAGGCCAGGCTTTTAGAACCTGAACTTTTTAAACACAAAACAGGATTATGGATTAATCTCAGGCAGGGAAGTCCCTGGGGGCAACGTAACCTGACAAGTGAGACTCTGCTCTTGGCAAGCCCCTTGCGGGGTCGCCCTCTGTTCCTGCCGTTGACCCAGTGGACGAAAGGGTGGATGTGTGTGTGAGTCTAGGCATGACTTCTCTAAAGATCAACATTTGTACACACTGGAGTCACCTTTTATACATAGTGCTACTGACATTAACCAGAGAAGTAGGCCTGACAGCCCCGGCCTCAGAGCCAGCACAAGAGTGGCCTGGCTGTGTGTGCATGGTTTATCTGAAGGGATTCAGCACAACATTACACAGCCTAATTGTTTTTTGTCCAAAAGGAACTATTGCCCAGATAGAGGCGCCTCTAAGGTTACTGAGTGTGACCCATCAAAATGGGGTTTCATTTCCATGTATGTGTACTTGCTAGTTATTTTATTTAATGTATTTTTTATTATATGATAACATAATATAACATTAATTAACATCTATTATTAACATTAACATTTTATTTATTTTACTGTAATTATTATTTACTAACTTTTTAATTTAATTTTATTTTTATACAACAGGTTCTTACTAATTATCTATTTTATACAGTGTATTGCTAGTTATTTTAAATACCCAGTTATTTTAAATGTTTCTCCTCTTGAAGTCCAGATAGCATGATTTTCTCATAGCTAGTTATAACAGTATTAATTCTTGAAGAAAAGAGAGGAGAAATAAGGGGAAATATTTGTAAACAAAGTAATTTAAATATTTGAGAAGTTATGAAAGAGAATCCCAGCTGAAGCAATCAGATCCTTGAGTGAATATTTGGCGTTCAAGCAAGGAATCCAATGTTTTCACTTATGTTTTTCTTGAGACTGTTAAATACCAGGGTTATGTTTGTTTCAGGCTTGTGTTTAATCACTTTACATGGGACTAGACTATAATCTATTGGTATTGAAAATGGCTGAATTTTTTTGATCTGAAAAGAACCACTAGGAAAAAAAATCACTTATTTTAAAGATAGAGATCAAAGGCATCAATTTGTAGAAAATGTCCTTTGGGAAAAACATATAGACATCTGCTTCTAAAGCATGATACAAGTATTTGGTGAAGTCTGACATTTAATATGTGAGTATAAGTTGTACCACCCAACAGAGAACTTTTCAACGCCAACTGTGGAGTTTTGAAGAACTGAGTGTCACATATTAAGATTTGATCATTTTTTGTCTCTGCTCAGACCAACGGTGAATGCTGCCATGCATCAGGGTAATCGGGAAAAACAAAATTTACCATTTTTAAGCATGAAAATTATGCTCGGTAGGGCATGTACTTTGATTCTTTTTATAGTAGTGGACAGCATTTGACCCTTGCCATCCACCCACTCTCTGCCCGGCTCCCTTAGGGACCAATACACAGCCCTTAGCGGCAGTTCAGGGACAGTCTGTGGTGCAGAGCCAGGTGAGAAGCAGAGTAACTGGTCCAGGGAGCTAAGATCAGAAGAGAGGCAGAATTTAGCAGATCTGTTGTTGTGATGGGGTGGAGACTTATTCCATTTGGAGAAAGCAGATAAACTCTCTATTCAACTTGAAAGTGCAGTGAGGTTTGGTCTGTCTGCCTTGCTTATGGGGGTGCCTCATACTCATTGCCAGTCACTTTGTACATGGGGAGAACTGACTGGGTGGACGTCTTTGTTCTGAGTCTTCTTTTTATGAAGCGGTTTTCCCAGATTTAACCAATTGAGAATTTTTTTTTACATGTAGCAGCAATCACTCTGAGATGAGAGAGCCAAATTGCTGTGGGGGATGCTGTGCCCCAGGGATGCATTTGGGAGGATTTCCTTCTCCTGAAGCCACAGGGTCAACATAAAGCCCCTATAAAATGTTTTAAATAAAGGAGAAATTGAAGCGGAAGATTTCATTCTGGCAACTTCATGTCTGGTCTTTGCTTTCCTCCCGCTGAGAAGCTCACCAAGCTAGCGACCTGGAGGATGTATTTAGTTTGAGGGTAATGAAGCTTGATTATGATTTTTTTTTACTTACCTGGATTATAATTATAAAGAAGCTGCTACCCGCTGGTGGCCTTTATGGATCAGACTGTGATGCACTAGTAGCTAAGCTATTGTTGAACGTGGCACTTAAAAATGTTTTATTGTGGGACTTCCCTGGTGGCACAGTGGTTAAGAATCCGCCTGCCAATGCAGGGGACACAGGTTCAAGCTCTGGTCCGGAAACATCCCACGTGCTGCGGAGCAGCTACACCCATGTACCACAGCTACTGAGCCTGCGCTCTAGAGCCCGCGAGCCACAACCACTGAGCCCGCGAGCCACAAGTACTGCAACCTGCACGCCTAGAGCCCGTGCTCCGCAACAAAGAGGAGCCACCACAGTGAGAAGCCCACACACCGCAACGAAGAGTAGCCCCCGCTCGCCGCAACTAGAGAAAGCTCGCGCGCAGCAACGAAGACCCAACGCAGCCAAAAATAAATAAATAAATTTTAAAAAGTTTTATTGTGTGTATATGTGATTGTTTTATAAAAAGGGGACTACGATCACGACATTTTTCTCCTTTGACTCTTGAGGAAGTCGATTTTGTATCCTAATTCAATAGGTGTCAAGCCATTGATCTGAATGCTGATGGTTTTACCTGGGTATGTAGTTGTCCTTGGGGATGGAAGTCATTTACAGCACGAATATTCTCTGTTGAAATCCTCCTAAGTTGTAACATTTTGGGGAGGATTCTTCCTGAAGGGCATGGGAGTGGCCTCATTGACCTTATGTGAGCATCTCCCTTCCTCTGCCCCAGCATTTGCCCTGGCTGTCCTTCTCCTGTGGAGGTAAATGCCTTACACATGTGGCATGTTCTTTATTTTTGAAGAACTTAAGCCTTTTATTTTTAGATAATTGTAGCTTCATTTGCAGTTTTAAGAAATAATAGAGATCTTGTGTACCCTTCACCAGTTTCCCCCAGTGGTAACATCTTGCACAACTGTAGGACAGTATATCACAGTCAGGGTATTGACAGTGATATAGTCAAGGTATGGAACAGTCCCAGCACCCCAAGGACCCTTCATGTTGTCCTTTATAACTGTGCTAAACTACTCCCCTATATCCATCTCCTACCCCTGGCAACCAATAATCTGTTCTCCATTTCTGTAATTTCGTCATTTTAAGAACATTATATAAATGAAATCATATAGGATGTGACCTTTAGGGACTGGCTTATTTCAGTTAGCATTGTTCACTGGTGATTCCTCCAAGTTGTTGGGTTTATCGATACTTTGTTCCTTTTCATTGCAGAGTAGTGCTCCATGGTGTGGATGCTCCTCAGTTTGTTTAACTATTCACCAGTTGAAGGACATCCAAGTTGTTTCTAGTTTTGGGCTATTGTGAATAAAGCTGTTATTAACAATCATGCACAGGTTTTTGTGTGAACATAAGTTTTCATTTCTTTGAGATAAATGATAGAAAGAGTACAATTACTGGGTCATATGGTAGTTGCATGCAGATTTAAGAAACTGCCAAGTTGTTTTCCAGAATGGTCGCACCATTTTATATTCCTATCAGCAATGTATGAGGGATCCAGTTTTTCTGTATCCTCACCAGCATTTGGTATTGTCATTAGTTTTTATTTTAGCCATTCAGATAGGGGTATAGTGATGTTTCATTGTGGTTTTAATGTGTTGTTCTCCAAGCATTTTTCCATGTGCTTATTTGCTGTCTGTATGTCCTCTTCAGCAAAATGTCTGCTCATGCTTTATGTCTGTTTTCTAACTGTATTGGAAATTTTACTGTGGAATTTTGGGAGTTCCAGTTATTTGTCAGATATGTGTTTTGCAAATATTTTCTCCCAGTCTATAGCTTGGCTCATTATCCACTTAACAAGGTCTTTCACAGGGCAAATATTTTTCAATTTTGATGAGGTCCAGTTTACTCATCTTTACCTTTATGGTTTGTGGTTTTTGGTGTCAGTTCTAAGAACTCATTGCTTAACCTTAGATTCAGAAGATTTTTTCCAGTTTTTTTTCTAAAAGGTTTATAGTTTTATGTTTTACATTTAAGTTCATGATCCAGTTCGTTTTTGTATAAGGTATAAAGTTTAGGTCAATGTTCTTTTCTTTTTTTCGTCTATGGATGTCCAGTTGCTCAGCACCATTTGTTGAAGAGGCTATCTTTGCTCCATTGAATTTTTTGCCCTTTTGTCAAACATCACTTGAACATTTATCTCTTAGATACAATATTATCACAGTATATCTATTTCTGTGTTCTCACTTCTGTTCTACTGATCTATGTGGCTATCCCTCTGCCAACATCACATTGTCTTGGTTACTCTAACTATGCAGTGGGCCTTAATAATGGGTAGAGTGACTCCTTCCATTTTGTTCTTCTTTGTCAGGATTGTTTTAGTTATCATAGGACCTGTGCCCATCCACATAAATTTTAGAATAAGCTTGTCTATATCTATAAAACACTTGCTGAGATTTAGATGGAAATTACATTAAACCTATAGATCAATCTGGGAAATATTGACATCTTTACTGTGTTTAGTCTTTTCATCCATGAACACTTCCTATCTCTCCATTTATTTAAATCTTCTTTGATTTCTTTTATCAGAATTTTGTAAATTTCCATGTACAGCTTCCATCCATGTTTTAAGTTTATGCTTAAATGTTTCATTTTTTTGGAGTGATTGTAAACGGTATTTAGTTTTGCATTTTGGTTTCCACATGTTCGTTGTTAGCTTATAGAAATGCAGTTGACTTTCGTGTGTTGATATTGTATCCTGCAACCTTGCTGAACACATTTATTACTTCTAGGTGTTTTTTGTAGCTTTCTTAGGATTTTCTACACAAGCAGTTATTTCGTCTGCAAACAGGGGCAGTTTTATTACGTCCTTTGACATTTTTGCACCTTTTATTTATTTTCTTGCCTTACTGCAGCATCTAGAACTTCACATATTATGCTGAATAAGAGGGGTGAAAGCAGGTATCCTTTCCTTGCTTCTGATCTTAGAGAGAAAGCAGTCTTTCACAACTGCTAGCTATAGATTTTTCAGTAAATGCTCTTTTATCAAGTTAATGAAATTTCACTATATTTGGCATATACATCTTGAGATGCAATTTTATATCTTTTAAAATAGAGCATAGGGCACACAGTTGTTGTATGTTAGATGTTGTGTTCAGGCCTGGGCATACTGAGGAGAATGAGCCATGGTCTTTCCTTGCTTTTGAGGGTCTCGTGGCCCAGAGTTGCCTCCCAGATCCTCTCAGTATATGTAGTTCCCTCTAACAATTGTCCCCTTATATTTGTACTCAACAGTCAGATTCAAATCCTGGTAAAGAGTAAGCCATCTGCAATTCTTGGGTCAATCCCTTACCCTTTTTGAGTTTGAGTTATCCATCAGTTAACTGATATGCTCCTTTGGGAATAAGTGAGGCTCAAATGGGATTTAGGAAACCACATTATTTAAATCAGATGTAATGATTACCTCTCTAGAGTATGGCTTCTTTTGTTTTCTCCCTCCCTGCATCCCACCCACAATCATCTGTTGACAGTCTACTGTGAGTAGTTTGCGAAGATGCCCCAGTGGACCCATTCAAGGATGCATTTGACATACAGGGAGGCCACTACCTATTGCTCGATGGAACTGCGGCGCAAGGATTCTGAGGGGATCAGGAAAGGGTTTGGAGGCAGGCCTCATTGGGCCTGATTGAAATTTGCCATCGTCAACAGGTACCTCCTGCAGAGCTAAGCCAGCAGGAGAATTCGGAGTAAAAGAAGCCTCCTTTTTTTTCATTTTTCCTCCTTGGAATTGCCTCACCTTATCCTTACATCGCAAGAAAGAAGGTCTATTTGAAAACGTTGCCCTGATTTGTTGAATGGGAATGAATAAACCTTGCTAATAGAAGTGGTCAAGTGGCATGGACAAATGGTTCTGATTTTGCAGGGCCTGCCAACTTATTTTGAGTGCTGCAGAATCAAAACAATAATAATAATAAAATTAGAAAATGCTAAACAAGCACAAAACAAACAAGCAAGCCACCATACTGGACTTTAAAATGTATAGGAACTTTATTAGGGAACAAGTTGAAATGAATGAAGCAACATTCAAGCACATTGTGGGGCCGGGTGGAGGTGGCAGGAATGGCTGTTGACAGCTGTGGAGTCACTAACACTCAGGCACTCCCTGGTGAACCCGGATTATAATCAGCATAAATCTAAGTGACTGCTGGGGCAAAGAAACCATGCTACAAAGTGTGGCCTGTCTTAAGGTTATTTTGGCTGACAGTAGTTGCCACCATAGCTGCCACCAGAGGGCCCCACCCTGCTCTGGATTTCTGCTTTATTACTATCCTTTGGAGGCCATGGTCTACCAGCAACTAATTTTTCCATGGGAGCAGAAGTACTTTCTTTGCAGACCTCCCTTTGTTGCAACTGTAAAAAAAACTTTTCTGAATTTTATTGAAGTGTAGTTGATTTACAATGTTATGCTAATTTCTGCTGTACTGCAAAATGACTCAGTTATACATATATATTCTTTTTCATATTCTTTTCCATTATGGTTTATCACAGGATATTGAATATAGTTCCCTGTGCTGTACAGTAGGACCTTGTTGTTTATCCATCCTGTATATAATAGTTTGCATCTGCTAATCCCAAAGTCCCAATACTTCCCTCTCCCACCTCCCCTCCGCCTTGGCAGCCACAAGTTTGTTTTCTATGTCTGAGTCTGTTTCTGTTTCATAGCTATGGTTGCAATTTTTAAACCTTACTCTCTTTTTACATTAGTGATTCATATTTGCATCAACAAGTACAAAGAAGAATATAATAGATTACCTGAAATCTCTAAGCTTAGAAACAAACCTGTTATGCATATTTTGATACCTTTCCTTCTAGTCTTTTTTTCTATGAATATTCATTTAGAAACCTACATATAGTTGGGATTGTATTGTATTTATCATTTACTAACCTGCTTTTCTCAGTTAGGATTTCATGAACATCTTTCTTTTCCATTAAATCTTTCCATTTAGTATTAAATGTCTGACCAACATCTCAACAGTTGGATGCCTGCAATTTACTGTCCACTTTCTTTGCAACACTTACACACACACACACACACACACACACACACACACACACACACACACACACCATAATTTATTTAACTAATTTCTTTGAAAGGTGAGGGTACATATGTGTATGTTTGTATATGTATGTACTTGTGTTTATATACATGTTTGTGTGTATATCTATACATATAATATGTATATACACATTTTTCTGATTTTTATAAACAACACTGATGAATATGTTTATTATATCCTTGGAATAAATTTCTCTGGACACATCCCTTATTATATCCTTAGGATAAATTCCTAAAGTGAAATCACTGGGTCAAATGCTAATTCATGAGATACCCTGAATGTAAAGGAATTTTAAAAGTTTTTCTCATATGTTCAAAAAAGAAACACTTTCCACCAAAATTGAAATAATTTCTAAACATCACCGTTGGACAATAAAAGTTGTAAAATTTTGATGCTCTGGCTCTTTCCAGTACAGTAGCCACTAGACATATGGATATTGAAATTTTAATTTTAATTAATTAAGATTATGTAACATTAAAAATTCAGTTCCTCAGTGGTACCAGTCATATTTCCAGTGCTCTATAGCCACATGTAGCAGTGGCATGTATATTGGAAAGTACAAATTAGGACCTTGTCATCATTGCAGGAAGTTTTATGGGACCATGCTGCTCTGATATCTTCATGAGTTCCTTTATAATTGTGTTTGGAATTTAGCATATTTTGTAGGTGATTAATTTGGTTTGTTATAAATAGATTTCTGAGTAAAAAATGTCACCGTTCCATTGAAGGTGAAAAGTGTTGTCTTTCTGAAAACGTTAAGAAAATGGAAATTCAGCACTTTCTCTTGCTTACTCATCCTCTCATAGGCTGAAAAGTAAGAGCTAGTGTTCAAACTAACATCACTGTTGATGATTACAGGTTACTGTGCACTTTCTGTGTGCCAAGCATGTAACTATTGTAAGTCAGGTATTCTTCATAAGGACTCTGGGAGGTGCAGCTGTTATCCACATTTTACAGAGAAAGAAACTGATGTACATAGAGCTCAAGTACCTTTTTCACGGTCAGCATGTGGCTGGATCTTGTTTGGGACCTAAGCCCTCTGGCTTCAGAGTCCACACAGTTAGCCACTCTCTGTACTGCTTCTCAAGAATGTGAGACTCTGTTAGGGAGAAAAAAAAACAGCTCTTTGCTGTGCTGCAGAACTGTGCACACATAAAGTAAAAATGCCTCCCAGTTGCTCAGTAAGTATCTACACCAGACATACACAGAAGTGTATATTCACAGCCTTTTTCTCAGGGAGGTTCTACTGAGCCAAATCAGATCTGGAATGAAGAGTGCTCAAGGGCCTTCTGGAGAAACTGTTACTCATCTGTACTCCAACTCGGAATCTGTTCAGTCAGAATGTATGTATTTTACACATTTCTTCTCCATCCATCCTTTATTGTGATGTGAAATTTTGTCAGTAAGCCTTGGGGGAGTAGGGGGAAAAGGGGGAGTTTAAATTGTAGTCAGAATCGAAGAGCTCAAGCCCAAACACCCTCACTTGATATGGGTATTTGTTTGCAGCTGAAGGATCAGAGGTGACACTTTTAAGCAAAGCTCCCAGAAGTTTAACTTCAGTGAGGAAAAAACAAATCCCAAACACAATCTTAAGGGTAGCCAGGTCCAGGCAGAAAGCAATCTGGGGATTTTCAGTTTCAACCTTTTCCAAAAGGTGTCACTCTAAGGCAGCAGTGGGGAGGTGGGAGGGCGGTGGAGATAGAAATGTCAGATAAGAGTAATTGGAAAAATAAGATTAGTAGTCCTTGTTTTAACAGATCCTTCGGCCCACAGCGTCACTGTCTAAGAAGTTGTTGCTGTTGAGGAGGGAGGGTTTCAGCGTTTATCTTTACCTTCTGATCTTAGTGTGACCTCCTCTGTGCCCAGAGCAGAGCTGGGCCAAGTCCCAGCTACTCCCACAGGACCAATTCACATTCCAGTTTTGCTGTAACCTGGGATACGGGGATTTCCTTGGCTCTGTTCTGGTGCAGACTGAAAACTACCATCCTCTTGCACTCAGGATGTAACGAAGACAGAAAACTAGGATGGATGGTAAGGGGAAAGGCAGAAGAGCCTGTGTATTTTTTAACATATGGTTTTAAAAGCTGTTTTAAAATTCCACATCATTAACACAAAATAGATACTAACTCAATACTGACATATAATTTAAGAAACAAACTGTTTTATCAAAACATTTGAAGGTCAGCTCTTGCCAAGTGAGCCTCTTGAAAAGCACTGGATGTTGCCACGTGTCAGGAAGAAACACACAGAACAGGGAGTGCGGCTCTTGGCAGATAACTGAGAGAGAAGCTGGTTTTCAGATATTTAGTTAAACAACACAAATGTATGTGTAAGTTTAAGTCGACACATGTTTAATGATTTAAGGTCTTAAACAGGTTTTTTATTTTATTGTTTTAAAGCTCCACTATTCACTTTAAAAGTTTTGACAGTTTCTCCAGAGCTGGGTGTAAGCATTAGACTCTTTAGAAATTCGTTTGATAGCTTCATTTTTCTTAAAGTGTACAGAGTTAAGAATTATTCAAATACATTTGAATAGTCCTTGTACCTTAACCATTTTATAAGAGAATTTTTATAATCTGCCACATAGGATGACTAATAAAATCAGAAACGACACACAATTACTTAGGGGTTTTTGTTTTGTTTAGTTTAATTGGTGAGACCACGTAGTCATCTAGCTTGAAGAAACCTTTAATTACTATGTTGTAGTTATGTAACACCAAACCAATATATATTTTAAAATGTAATCTTAGTTTTCTAGATATAGGATCAGAATTCCAGTCTTACCATATTTGGGGACCTTTTAGGAAATTCTTCTAAGTGGAACATGTTAAGTATTATATAAGATTTCTGAGGTTGCTGTGAATCTCTTTTCATCAAGGATAGCCTTTTAGGAATAAGACAGCCTTTCTAAAACTTTTTTACCCCCAGGAAACATTATTGTCGGGTGAATTATCAATAGATGTGCTTCCAAAATAAGCAAATGCTGTGTTGAATAGACACACATGGGTTGCTTTCCTGCTGGACTTCTCAAAAGTGTTGATTGGCTCATAATCATTGTGATTCTTCAAGTAGCAATTCCCTAATGAACAGAACCACATGGCTCCCAGCCTGGGCCCCCCGGCACATGTTTTTTCCCTCCTCTTCAGCAGGCCGCTCCCACTTACCTGCCTTAGGGAGGTGGGCCGTGAGGCCTCGGGCAAGACTGGCTTTGGTTTAACTCTTGCTCATCACTCAGCCCTTTCCTTTAACAGTTTTTTTTAAAAAAATCACTATTGTAATTAAAAAGTTGTTTGATTCAAGCTTGCCTGCCAAACCAGACAGCTTCTGAGGATGAGCCTGTTGCTTGCGTCTAGCAGAATGCCTGGCACATAGGAGACGCCCAGTGAGACGAAGTGGTGGAATGATGAAAGGACTGCACATCTCCCAGGTCCCGGGCAAAAAGCGAGTAGAATGCAGAGCAGGATTAAAAGCTGCTTGCTTCGACCCCAGCTCAAGGCCTGGGACATTTTTATTGTGCCACCTAGAAACTCACGGGTTCCTGGGTGCTCTTGGTGGCTGGTGGGGTGGCACTGAGCATAGGGGTTCCATCCATTCAGGAGCTGAGTAACTGAGCCCTCTTGTCTCCATAGCAAAGAGAAGGCGCTTGAGGCAAACAGAGAGCAAGAACTTGAAGGGCATTTGGTGAGGATGGCAAGGGGACCACTGATTGATGGGGTAGGAAAGTATCAAGTTCAGACTTACAGTTCATCCATCATTGCACTAAGTGGGCCAAAGGAAGGTGTTTCAGAATCACATCTTTGCATTCCCCTTCCTCTCATTCCTCAGGTATTTTTTGAGTGTGGACACTGGTTCTGTGTCGGGGCTGAAGGGCCTTCCACGAAGAGAACGGAGACGTGGTCCTTGCCCTCTGGGGATTACAATCCAGTTGTAGCAACTAAGCACACACATGAAATAGTTGTGCAGAAATGTGAAGTGGTGTTCAATTAGGTGGGAGAAAGTCAGGTGCAGACGGTAAGAGCTGAAGGCACTTGGGTTGGGTGAAAATAATGTGGCCAGGAACCCATACTAGGGACAGTGGTAACTGTCACATACTGGACACTTCCAGGGTTTCTAGCAGAGAGGGTTGGATGCTTTATGGGTATTATCTCCCTTTATACTCATGCCAATCCTGTGTGGTAGCTTCTGTCTCCTCCCTATTTTATAGAGGAGGACCTTCAAGCTAAGAGAAAGGTCAGCGAATGTCCAGGGTTCCCAGACAAGTTTGCACTTTGGCATCACTTTGGAATCATCTGCATCTTTAATTACATACTGATGCCTGACTCCTACCCTCAAACATTTTAATTTAGTTGGTAGGATGTTACCATGGCATCAGGATTTTAAAAATCTTTCTAAAGGATTCAAAGGTGAAACAGAGTTGAGGAAGCATTGGGTTAATATTGTCCTAAGGTCACAGAGATCCTGTTGGTGGAGCCAAAACTTGATCCAGGTCTGCCTGTTATCAGAGCTCCAGATTTAATCACTGTACCTGTGAAGGAGGCCAGGGCCCTGTGGCAAAGACTAAGAGAGGCGATTTCAGTAATTGGAGGGGTTGGTATAGGGCAGTCCAGGGGTGTGTGTACATGTGTGTGTGTGTGGTTGACGGTAGGTGACACCAAGCACAAAATCTTGAATTCAGTAATAAGCAAACATAAAATGGGTTGAATACTTACTGGCACTTTATTAACAAGATCTGATACTTCTGTGGCACCAAGTACTTGGCATTGTTCTTAGGGCATCACACACGTTAACCCGTTGAATCTTCACAAAACCCCTTTGAGCTACGTTCCCACAAGGAAGGAACCTGGGCTCAGGAAACTTTTATAACTGACTCAGAAGGACACAGATAGTTAGTGGTAGGCTAGCTCCTAAGTTCTGTTTGTAACCACTATGCTGTGCTTATCTCTTATGTTAAGAATGTACTAAGTGTTTTCATATTTGCCAGTCCCTGCACTAAGGGCTTTACTTTGATTGCTTCATTTAATGCTTGCAGTAACGCTTATGAGACATACCATTGTTATAGATGAGGAAACTCAGACACTTTCCCAAGGCTCTATAATTAAAAAGTGGAGAAGCAGGTATTATTAGTACAGTCTGGTTTCATAATCCATGATTTTAACCATTCTCAGTATTTCAAAATTTTTAAAATTCAAATTAAATCTTAAGTGGAATGCTATCTATAAAACAAAGTAGAACGACTCCCTTTGAATGTGAGATAGTGGACAGAGATCTCTGCTCATTCACACTCCTCCCCCTCCACTGATCTGTCTATCAGTCCCCAGATGCCTTTTTGGAACCCCTGGTGCACTAGGGAACACAGTCTGAAGACAACTACTTTGGGTATCTCAGGAGCCCCTTGAGATGCTGGAACCAGACCAGTTGATATTTTTGACAAAATATTGATGGTTTAGGCATATTTTCCTGACAGTAGGGAGATGAGTTGTAACAGTAAATCCTGTGAGAAGTCTTGGAATCCCAAATCCACAGGGCCTAGTTCAAAGTCACATTGAGACACACAATCAAAACAGCTGAAAAAAAATCAAAAGGGAAGTCTAACTTTCAATCCGTATCTTTGGAAAACATTGAAGGGACCCCAGGAATAACTCCTAGAAACTTTTTTCCCCTTCCCTTTTTCTCTTCCTTCTCAATTATCTTATTCTGCCCTGAAAACAAAACAAAACCTCTGTGTCCCCAATCTCCAGGCTCATTATTCCTCTTTCTCTTCTCACTTGTATCTCCTTTTTAATTATATAAATCATTGTAGCCTGCCCTTAAAAGTATTATACTTTTGCACTCAGTTTTACAGGTTCACTCTGCTACCCATTTCCTAAAATCCAGGCACAGAACTGGCTGAGAGATAACCCTGGTAGGGGAGAAGCTGATCAGGCAAAGCCATGTCCTTATTTAGGGTAGGGGTGGAGACAAAGGCTAGGAACACACACAAACACACCCGCTTATTTTCAATCCTACCAGAAATGTGGGAAGGGAAGGGATCCAAGCTTGAAGCATCAAAAATAATGGTAGAAAGGGATGGTGGGTCCAAGAAGTATTCCTAAAACAGAGCTACAAGACTTGATGATGAATAGAAAATAAAAGAGGGAAGAGACAAATGTGGTTCTGAGATCTTAAACATGAGTGACTGAGAAAAGGTCAGGGCTACCAATGTGTTAGGGAGTGGCAGGTTGGGAGGGCTGGGATGGCTGGTAGGGATTTGGTTTTAGTTATGTGTGCATGGATCATTGTGAGTTTAAAGTGATATTATGACATCCAAACAGAAGTAATCAGTGGTTGGTTCAGTATATGTGAAAAATGTTAAGTGAATAAAAGGAGACAAAGGTTGGAAAAGTATCAGAGTTGAGAGCTGTGGAGACAAATCTCAATCCTCCTTCTGAGGAGGCACATGGATGAGGAAAATGTCTCTGGGACAGAGTCATAAGGGGAAAGGTCTAGTTATGGACCGCAGGAAGGTGAAGAATTTGCGAAAGAAACGGGAGATAGATTACCAATTTAGGAGAGCTTCGGAGAGCCCAAGGGAAGGGTTGGCTTTTAGGAAAATGGGGAATGGATACATCCCCACTCACCCATTAAACCATGTTTCAGAGAGACTATTTAATGAGAAGGAGAACTTTCTAATGATACATTTATTTAAAACTATTTAGAAAATTATATATAGCATTTCAATTATACATACACACAAATAGAGAGAGAGAGAGATGGGGAAATTAAGACAAACTGTTTAGAGTGTTTATCTCCATGTGGTGGGATTTTGGGTGATCTTAGCTAAAAAGAATGCCATTTAACCTAAATAAAAAGAAACATTTAAAAATTTCATATCTGTATCTTTTAGATTCTGTACGAGTGTACCTTATTATAAGAAAAAGTGTTATTTTATTGATATCAGTTAGAATAAATGATGTATAGGTTACATCATCTCACTTACTATCCATAAACATCTAATAGAATGAGCAACATAATCTCCTGCTTCCAGATAAAGAAACTGAAGCTGAAAGAGATGAAGGAACTTGTGTCAGTCATACAGTGAGTGATGGAGACATGATGCAAATCTGGTAGTTTTTAAGGCATAAGTTTCACATACATAGCCAGCTAAAATGTTACTTCAAATGAGGGGAAGAAGTTGGGGAGCTGTTTAGCTGTGCAGACTACACATTAAGAAAAGACATACGGCAAGAAGGAAGGTCCCAGTGGCCTGCAAAGGTAGAGCTTCCATGGGATAGCAAGAATAAGAAGCACTTCCTCTCCATGAGAGGGGACTGGGGGGTGGGGGGGGAGATGGAGGCAGGTGTTATAGAGCACTTGATAAGAAGTGTGACAGTTCATCAGTCAAGACAGCCCAAGTCAAGCTGGGGGGTAACAGCCCCTTATCTCTTGGTGTAGTACAACAGCGGTGCATACCTTGCTTATGTGATGTGGGTTGGCCTTGGGCTTCATTGTGGTCACTCAGGGACTCAGGCTGAAGAAGGCATCGTCTGAAAGATGCTTCTATGCTCATCATGGCAGGGAAAAGGGAAGGTTGGGGTTGACTGCTAGTACTTAAATGTTTCTACCTGGAAATGACAATGATTTTCTTGGCCAAACCCTCACCCAACTTAAAGGGAGAGGGAAGTGTTGTCCTACCATGTGCCTGGAAGGGGGGGAACTAGAATATTGTGAACCACCCGGTTGGCCATCACGGCGGGGGAAACATTTCTTGCTTTCTAATGCTCCTGTTTTGGTAGCAAAGGAAACAGTTTGCAGAACTCTAGAACATCTGACACAGGAGGTACCATGGCATCATCTGGGAAACTTGAGACGCCAAGAATCAAGTGCTTATTTGCCCAAAGTTACAGGTAGAAACAGTGGCTGAGTGAAGACTAGAACAGTGTATCTGAGGCCAGTGCCCCAGGTGGTCCAGTGTGCAGTCCTCAGTGGTCAGGCGAATTAGGAGTGAAAGGCCTTGGCCTGGGAAGCTATTTTGAGATTCTGCTTCCAAGGTGTTGAAAATAGCAGCCTCACCTCAAACTAAGAATTATTGACACTGGAAGCCAAAAGCATCTCCATCAGTCAAAGAAAGTCTGGATTACATCTCTCAGGTATCCAGGTTTTCTCCATGTGATTATTGCTGAAATGACCAGGGCAGCCTGCACGTCATTACGCTAAGGTGTAATTGTTAAAGTTGGGTTAATATAAAACTAGTTAGTGCCTGCCCTAAGGAGTCCGGGGCAGGTGAACTAAGAACTTGGAAACCCAGCTGAGTAGCATACTGTGTCTGTAGATTGCAAGCAGGTCAGTTCAATTAATGAGAAAGAGATTCAGCAGGTGAGAATCCTCAACACTCTCCCTCTTCTCTGAGATAAATAGTACATTTGGGATAAAGAACAATTGAGGAAAGGAAACGGGGTCGTGAGGACAAAGGCCATCCCATATGGAGGGTCAGGCAGACTTTGTCTGAGTTGGCACACTTGGAATGACCATAATACTAATATATTTTTTTAAACACTGCTATTGAGTATATCAACAGAAGGGGAAAAAAGAAGACAAAATGAAAGGAGAAGAAAAACCACCTCTGTTTCAGCCTCATCAAGTATTGCTTCTAGTTATATTTATGATATTCTGTGAACTTATAGGAGAAACTAAAAAGTTTAATTGCTTTTTAATTTTTAAATTTTGTATATTTCTGAAGTTAAAGAATAATGCTATTTATCCTACAGTTAAACGTGTAATTCTGTGACTTTCATAGGTTATCGTTTATGTTCCTTGCTTTTTAAACTGGTTTTGGTTTTGGCTTTTATTTACATTACATGGCCATCAAGTTTCCTCCTTCTATCAGGGCAAAATGGAGGGTTTCCTGAATCTTAAAATCCTGCAGTTTACCTTGGATGTGAACTATAATGCTTATTCTGAATACATTCCATGTAAAACTGCAGAAATTGTGTAGAAAGTCTTTATGAATTGGAGCTTAACATATCATTGACAAGTTTTGAAGGGCGTTCTGTTGACTTTGGTGATAGATGATCCCATTCTGCCAAGTTCAGCTGGAAGGGGTGACCCAAACATCAACCCTGGAACCTAGAAACTTCCTGAAACCATGGTTTTAAATCAGCGGGGTGGATGCAACATGCATCTGTGCAAGAGATGGCATTTCACCAGCTTGCTCCACGGAAGTCTCTGGAACAAAACCATAAACATCAGCCCTCATTGTTGTGTGTTGGCTTTTAAAAGCCTCCAGTGGTTTGGGGAGGATAAGGCCTTGCCTTGGGGCTCCCTGGTCCAATTTTTTGGGACCTGGCTGAAAACCCTGGATATTTGATAGTCTGGCTTATTTCTATGGTGTATTAGCACCCTATAAAAGTTACATGTCATTTATTTCAAGTTTAGAACCCTCTCAAACTTCAGGGGCAAACCAAACTTGAACCTTTTGTGGCTGGAATTCTGTTTACCTTTGGCCAAACCTTGCTTCCTGAATGTGAAACCTGGAGGTGAGGTGAGAGGGAGGCCCCCTGAGGCCCTTTGGACACCAAATCGCTTTTGCCAAACAAGGCTTTGATAGGTTAAAACATGAATGAATTTGAAACCCATAGAATAACTTCCTGTCAGAATACTCTGGGGCCTACACACAGAAGTATATTGTGCCGGGCAAAATGCACTTTGAGTGTTGCCTTCAGCCAACTGAAGTGAGGCAGTATCTGAGATTTTTGCCAAATAGGTTGAAATTGGGTCAAGCCACTCACCCTCCACTTCTAATAAATATATTAAATAGTTTCTGTAAAAGTTAGTGGATAATCCAATTTGAATGAGGACCTTGAGAAATTTGGACACTTCTTGTGTTTGAAATATTTAATTTTAACTAGTGACAAAGAAAGAGTGGATGCCAAGATACAATGCCCAGTTCAAGGATGGCTTTGATTCCTTTGTGTCTATTGTCAGAACATAGGCTAGCACGAAGTGCCTTGTGCTTGAATGGAGGAGAAATAACACACTGCGTTCCATGTGCTTTACAGATAGAGGAACTGATGAATGCACTGGAGAAGACCAGACAGGAACTGGATGCCACCAAGGCTCGCCTTGCCTCCACGCAGCAGTCTCTGGCTGAAAAAGAAGCACACTTGGCCAACCTCCGGATAGAGAGGAGAAAACAGCTGGAGGAGATCCTGGAGATGAAGTGAGTACCCAGTTTTGCTTTCCTACTCTCTCTTTTCTAACTTCTCTTTAGGGATGGGAACGGGAAGGCTAGAGAAGAGGGAGAAAGCTTGGAGAAATAATAATTTAGCTAACACTTGACTAGTTATTTCCATGACTACGCTTCTTAGTTTTTTGAATTATAGCTCCCATGTCCCAGTTTGCACATGTCTCACATCTGTTATTAAAAAAAAAAAAAAAAAAAAAATCCAACATTAGGTTTTGTGCCTCTGCGTTTTGTGGACGGCACTAATAGATCTGCCGAAAAGGTCTGAGTTGGCCAAGGGACAGAGGCCTTGTTAAGCACAATGGTAATTTAAGTCCTGCTCAGAGTTAAGTGGAAACTTTTCTGAGGAGGTATTTCCTAATTGTGACTATAACTTTGCTAATTATATTCTTTTCACTTGTGTACAATGCCTGGCTTGTGTTGGCGTTCATAGGGTCTCAAGGTTGGCACCTCTTTGTTTAGAAAGCAGGACTCTGATTTGCTGGGCCGATAAAACCAGGCTTGGAAATCCCCCTGCCCCCCTGTCTCCTTGGGTAGGTAAGGGCTGGGGGGGAGACTGGAATAAATGTCTTTGATTTAATCAATAAGGTACAGCTGGTTGTCGGGCAGTGGTCATTCCTGTAGGCCTGTGACACACCTGTCTTCAGCTAGTTCATTTCTTTCTTACAGTGAAACAATATCACCATGGAAAAACATAGTAAAGGTAATTTTACTCAGAGATTTTAGAGGTAATCAATTGCTGTGGATCCGTTTCTGAAAAAATAGGCAAGAAGCAGCATCTCCCTCTGTGAGTTTTAAAATGAAATAATCACTAAAATATAATTTAAATCCAACCTCCTGCCACAGTAAGGGGAAATGTACAGAATTATGGCATCTTAAGCCTGTAACATAGACTTTGAAATTGGTGGCTAGGTATGGAAGAATAACCTTATCCTGACCCTGCAAGTCTTACACATGGTTAACATTAAACCCAGGAAGCTTAGATCATGGAAAATATGGAATGAAATATTTTGAAGGATTTAATAACGAGGACAAAACTTTTATTCCTCGTCAACTACCTCAGTTTCTCCAAGACCAAAGAATAAGTAGTTTTATTTCCACTTATAAACTCTCATTTTTCCTAATAAAAGATGATATAATAAAAACAGATATTATTATCCTCAGTTTAGAGGTGAGGGAACTGAGACTCGGCGAGATTTCAAGTAATTTGCTTAAGGACATCTGGCCAGGATTAAAACCAAAATCTAATCAGGCTCCCTTTCTACTACCTCATTTTCTCATGGAGCTTATGTCACCTCCACCAAGTCCAGAACTTTTGTCTGTTTGAGTCACTGCAGTAATTATGCTGCCTAGAACAGTGCTCAGCAATTGTTTGTTGAAGCAATGAATAGATTGAATGCTGGAGACTGGATTTTATGTACTTAGGAAGAAAAGTATTTCAGGCATTTGTGACATTATCGATTTGATCAATAATTTATTAATAATACCAGTACATTGATTCCATCAGCCTTTATTCTTTCTCTTTCACTTATCCGGCTTCTGCCTCCTTGTGTGTTGTTACGTGTCAAGTTCAGCCTCGTTTCTCTCGTTGCTCTGCAGCTGTTCCCAAGTTAACTCTACAGCTCCTGGAGTGATTTATTATGCCATTATAAGGAAACTTTCATTATTTCCTGTTTATAAAAAGAGCATATACTTTCAGTGTTTTGAGAGAACAAGTAATGGTGAAGCATGCTGGTTTGGGAGTCATCAGAGCTGGGTTGAAATCCTGTTGCTTCCACTTGGTGGCTGTGTGACTTGGGGGAAAATGACCTAAACAACGCTGACCCTCCGGTTTCCAACTATGATGACTTTCGTGGGGTGGTTGTGAGGAGAGGCACTCAGAGCAGGGCTTGGCACACAGAAAATGATATATGTGTGTAAATGGCGCTATCAGCCAATGAAAATATGTCATTTGTTTAATATACTTTGTGAAGAGTATCATTTATCTAAGATTTGGGTTTATTTTTCTAAAACATATAAACTTTTTCCGTGTGTGTGTTTTCCTATTTAATTTCATGATTTCAGATAGCACCTAACTAAGACCTCTTTTGGTGAATTGCCACATTATTGCCCAAGTGCTTATTAATCTGCTGCCACTGCAAAATAAATACAAAATTCCTATTAATTCCTTTGGTAAAAGTAACAAAGCCCTGCTTCATTAAGCCCAATATGGACCTCATTCACTATTTAACTGGCCTAGAAGCCCCACTTACCAGTGGGCTTCTTCCCAGGACTGTGGGGACACAGGTGCAGGGCAATTACATTGACTGAGACCCCCAATTAGCTTTATCAGCCTCTTCAGCTGTTCAAGTCAACCAAATGGTTTGGTCAATCTTGATTTTTAAGCTGAGTTGACATATTGGTTGCTTGGCGTTAACCAAATCAGTGTAAGTTAGTGGGAGCAGTCAGCTGGATGTATCACTGTATCTGCTGTCACTCTGTGCCAAGCGCTGTTGGTTTTCATTCAACTGACAGGCATTGTGCAAGCAGCTTTAGGTAAGTCTACCCAGCTTCCCAACCCTGGTACCAAGGGAGAGGCTCTGTGGTGGTAGAGGAAAGAGGGACGGGGCCTTGAGTCAGGAGAAAGAAGATGTGGTCTTATAACTCAACCATAACGTTAAAGGAGATCACTCTCTGGTTGCCTCAGTTTTTTCTTTGGTAACATGGAGGTAATAATACTTGCCCTGCCTACTCTATAGAATTGTTATAGGGACAGGACTTGTTTTTAAATACTGCACTGAAATTATGTAAACCAGCATATGTAAAAGTGCTTTGAAACATAAAAGGGGATTTTGAAATAAGAGATGGTGTCTGTTAAATTCGTTGCGAAATCAAATGGCACGGAGTTTTAGTATTGGAAAGCAGCTGGGTCCAACCTTCCAGCCTACGTAAGCCAGACTCCTGTCCACATAATGGCTAATAAGGAAATCACCAGGCCCTGGTGAAGACCACTTCCTTTGGAAGTCACGGGCTCATAAGGTGGTGGTTCATGTTCCACGGCTCATGCAGGTAGCTCATTTGTCCTTAGATGGAACTGAAGTGGCTTTCCATGGAATCGTCCCACTTGTCTTGGTTTTTGTTTCAGAGCTACATAGATTTCACCTGAGCCCCATCCACAGGACAGCCAGCCTTTTAGATATTTGTTTGGGTAAAAGTGTGCATTTTAGAAAAAAAAAGAAAAAAGAAACAGAGAAGCAAAACTTAAAAACAAAACCACCTCGATCCTACCATGCAGAGATGGATGCTGGTAGCATTTTGGTATATACCTTTACAAATGCTCTCTATTTTTTTTTTTTTTTTTTTTTTTTTCCTTGCGTTATGCGGGCCTCTCACTGTTGTGGCCTCTCCCATTTGCGGAGCACAGGCTCCGGACGCGCAGGCTCAGCGGCCATGGCTCACGGGCCCAGCCGCTCCGCGGCATGTGGGATCCTCCCGAAACGGGGCACGAACCCGCGTCTCCCGCATCGGCAGGCGGACTCTCGAGCACTGCGCCACCAGGGAAGCCCACAAATGCTCTCTATTTTTTAACAAAATTAGATTGTACTTCCATATTTTATAAATCCTGCATTTGAGGAATGAAAGGATGAATTAGTTCAAAAATTTATAAATACTTCTTGAGCACCGACTATGTGGTAGGTACTGTTCTAGGTGGAAAAACAAAAATGTCTGCCCTTATCAAGCTCGCATTTTAGTAAAATGAGGGAAGGACATGAATGAACAAATAAATAAGTAAATAAATGAATAGGTAGATGAATAAAGTAGCTTCTTGTGGAACCAGAGAAGTTTGGAATCCCACTTAGAAATCTGCTTCCATAGGTAAGGACCGTCCGTCATGGTTATTTGGGGTAAAAAGGGACGTGCCCTGTCGCTCCCTATAGTCTGAGAACCCTTTTAGGAACTGAGCCCAAAGGAGAGCCTTTGACTCTGTCTTGCGTAGCATTCTTCCCCCCAGTATGCCCTTTTCCAGTTTGATCTTCATTGCTTTGTATTCTAACTGCCAGTCATTATTCCCACACCGGAAGGCACTAACAGTTCCCAACCGTACATTTTCACAGGAGAACATAATATTCTCCTTGCCTTGTGTATAAGATTATGCTTTTACTTAAAAAAAACCCTAAAACCTCCTACTAAAACATTTCATAATGGTTGGTCTTTGTTACACTTGCTTCTACTTAAAGGGTTTTATCAAAATAATATTAAGGACATCATTCTATATGTTTGGTTTTATTAATGCCGGTTAATGAGCTTACATTCCAGTAACCAAAGCTCAATTATTTAATTTGTGGCAGGTGAATTTGATATCTGTAGCTAAAAGGAATTGAAGGCCATGAGATACCGTACGTAAAATCTATCTGTGTGCATTTGCTCAGACGATTTAAACTAGCATAGTAATTTAACAGGCAGGCAGGCAGGCAGGCAGGCTAACTGATATGTCCCATTTAGTATTAAACTCTGAATGAATAAGGGTTTTGAGAGCTGGTTAAAAGTTATGTAATTTGAAGTGCATGTTTTAGACTTTTTGAGGTGATTTCTCATACTTATGTAAAGATTTTAAGGGGACCTCTGTACTTTATCTCATCTGATGACGTTGTGATATCCATCTTAATTTACTGGGTATTGTTGCATTTTAGACATCTTCTCTAGATAGCCTCAGAAGCCTTTGTATACACTGGGCTATTTTAGGAAGTTTACAGTGTGGTAAGACCCCGGCTTATTCCAAGGCATTATCCTGTTGGCCTCTTTGATCTAGGATCTCTTTTGAGAGAGCCACTCATTAGGTAAGTACCCTTCAAAGGAGAGGCATGGTGCAGAAAATGATAAAATCAATTTATTCTTTACTTCATGCCAACATGAGAAAAGACAAATCACATTTCTTTAGGAAGGAATCCTAAGTGCCTGGTAATTTGGACAGGATAAATGGAGCCTGGGAGAGGAGTTTTGAGGGCAACTGTTACTTAAAATTGATAAACTCAGTTGCAAGAGATGTTATGGAGATTGAATGAAATTATGCATTTACGAGAAAGTGATTTATAAGCTGTAGAAGTCATATATGTATAGTGTGTGACGTATTAATATGTTAGGTAAACTGACTGTAATTAGCATACACTGATCCCATCTTCAAATTCCAGTTGACCTCATGCTTTCAACAGTTTTTTATAGGGAGGCGGCTACAGTGCAGTTCCTTCTCTAATCAATGAATGGTTTGTTTAGAAAAACCTTGGCATGCACAATTTAAACTATATATTAAATACTATGTTAATGTGTCCTAGAATGTCCCAGTCTGTCTGTCCTTAATGGCCTCCTGCTAAATTCTAAAAGTAAATTGAGTCAGCGAAAACACTAGTGAAGCTTGTCTCAGCTTTCTAAGTTACCGGCAGTGATTGAGGACAGGTGGCAGAAAGAAGAACTGCTTATTAAACAGCAGTTGTGGTCTGAGCTGCAGGCAGTCACGTGATGGACAGTAGCTTACCACTCAAAATTTCTGTTTCTCTCTTGTAACGCTGAAGTTGGTGGCTTAGGGCCTTTAGTGGAAGAGAAAAGGCTTGCTGTACATAAAGTGGCTAAGCAAAACTTAACTACAAAGAAAATAACTTTAGAATAGTGGAATGGTCTGATTAGCTTCAATGCGAGGAACAGAAAACCCCACATTCCAGAAGCTCATACAAGTAGCTGCATAGTCACCAGGGACCCACAGTCCTTCTGCCTTGAAGTTTTGCTATTCTCCGTACATGAGAGGTGTCCATCTCATGACACAAGGTTTTTGCCTCAGCTCCAACCGTTCCATCCACATTCCAGCAAGCAGACGGGAGAAAGGAGAAGGCGGAATCTCCTTCCCCTTTAAGATGCACATACCATCCACTAACATCTGAGTCATTTAACAGTTTATTCGATAAATAGCTGTTGAGCATTCATTGCTTGCAAGGACTGTTCCACACCTTAGGCACCGATCTAAGCCAGTGTTCTAAGTGAACAGAAATTGTTTGTCACATGGTCACACTTAGATGCAAGAAGGCAGGAAATGCAGACTGTAGCTGGGTGGCTCTGTGTCCAGCTAACACTTAGGGAACCCAAGGAAGGAAAGGGGTGGTGGGGCACTGGGGGCAACTAACAGTCTTTGCTGAAATAAACGAAGTATGGAAAGAAAGTGACAACTGGTATGTTATCTCACTGAGCATTTAAAAATAACTTTGCGACTATACTTTTAGAGATGGTATTCCTAACAGATATTTACTTGTATGCATGCATGTCCAGTATATATCTGAGTTCATTTCTGGGTACCAGTGTTGGTAAACTATGGGAGAGTCATGTGGTGAGTGAACAGGTTTGGAAACAGCTGAAAACTCTCAGCATGCATGGTTGGGATAGCTGATGGGTGAGGAGTGTTAGTCTAGAGAAGACCAAGAGGCAGATTCTCCCTTCAGCTATTAAAGGGGTGACATGAGAGAAAAGAAATGGACTTGATTTATGCTGCCTCAGATGATTGTGCTAGAGCACAATCATCCTTTAAGACGAGGAAGGCCTTCCTTCAGTGCTTTGTACCAGTCAGAATTCTGTAGCCTTTTGAGGTTGTTCCTGAGGTATGTCAGCAAATCCTGGGTGGAGGGGGATATCACCTGCTCTGGGTGCTATAGAGAGAATTCCCATCCCCAGGAAGGGGACAGAGGGATGATCTCCACGATTCCTTTCAATGTGGAATTCTACCAGTAAATCTGCTAAATACGTGATCTGGAACATGAATAATATTTAGGAGATGCTGAATCTTCTTTGTTTCTTCTCTTAAGGAACTCTATTTGAATGTAGGAACTTTTGCCAAAAGCCAAAACTGACTGCTTGGTTTAAGACACTGTCCTCTCTAATAGGACCACAACCGAATTTTCCTGTACTTTTGTACATTGCATTTCATTTTTCATAAAACTCTTCAGATGTGAAATATATGAGCCAAGCAAAGATGTGTCTCACAAACTATTACAGAGAAAGAATCAGTGGTTAAATTTCATGTCAGGTAGAATCAAGAACCCTTGACTCTCCCTGCCCTAAGGATTGTACTATCTTTGATTAAAATGTCTTCAGAGAATTAAACTAGCCCAGGCATATGCACTATTTACTGCATGCAGACTTTGGCCAATGGGATTAATATTACCGGTGAACAACTCTTAGGTGCTTATTACATGTCAGGCAGGGGCTGAGTATGTCACCTCCTGTGAGATGGGGAGTATTATTACCTCCACTGTGTAGATGCAGAAATTGAGGCTCAGACGCCTGGAACTCAAAGTCTTTTTAACACTACATTCTATGATTTTAACCAGTGAAAAATTGCATCACACTGTCTCCTAGTGAAAAACTCAGGATGTTGTTGTAAGAATTTTAAGTCTTGTGATGGTGGGACCAGTTCTGGTTAAATAGAAGGCAGTTGGCAAACAGGTGCTTCTTCCAACTCACATTGGGGAAGCAGGACAGCAGGCTGGGGTGATGATGTGGGGGAAGGGGCAGGAAGAGAGCTAGTTGGAGGAGGCCTTTGCACTCAGCTTCCTTATCTTAAAACAAAGCAAGGGGAGACACTGTCTTCTGGCCAAAACCATGCGCTGCATATATAAGTTTAATAGTGAGAACTGTCAGTCAAATGGGTCCCTTGGCCTGGTGGTTTTTAATGGAAATACAAACATTTTCTGAGCTAGAGTGTATAATCTTTCAGCTTAAATAATCATAATCAGCAGTTAAATAATCTAAATGCTTATGAATTGTAGAGTCTAAATTATTCCAAGCACCATACTTCATGTTATCTCCATCTTCACAGCAGCAGCTCCATGGGGGCTGGGGAAGATCAACCATTAAAAACGGGAAAGAGAAACGTACAGGCCTTCCAACCTCCTAAAGTATGACAAGTCAAAGGGGGAAGTTGTGGTCCTTCTTTCAGTCCAAGAGCAGGTTCCTTTGGATCTCTCTGGTCCTCAGTTTGTCCACCTCTAAATTATAAATTGTAAATTAAGGGTATGAAAATTGGCCAGTCCTCCAGCCAGCCCTATAAATTGATGCCCCTTTCACTTTCTACCTTTGTCCCTCCTTTCCATTTGTTCTTTTTTTCATCACAGCCCACTAGGTAGTTAGGTCTTTTCCTAGGAACCACTTCTTGCACTGGTCATTTAGAGACAAAAAGGATAGAAGAAAAATGAGGACTGTACGTGGGAGAATGTGTTCCAGAGCAGGGGCATCAATGGGAAATAGACTGTGGCCCAGATGCCAGCTGTCTGCCAGAACTGCAAAGGGCAGGACTCGGGGAAAATCCCAACTGGTAGGGTTTCTCTGCCTCCCTGTAGTATCTTCTTTGTGAAGGTAAAATATACTGTAGCTGTTAATCAGGGGAAGCCTCAACCCTGAGGATGTAGAGGGGAAACATCAAGGTCTGCAGCCTCAGTGACAGAGGGCATCATAACAAAAGGCTCCCAGTCACTGAAGACTTACGGGACAAGGCATAGCAGGGAGGTGGGGAGGGCTTTGGATGTTCTTGGTCCCTGGAGAGTACTTAATAAACGTTTGATAAAGGAATGAATGAATGCTGATGAAAATTTGCCTCTTGCTAGCTGCCTCTTCCTCCTTCCCCCGACCGTATCCACCCTGCCTTCTCTTCCACCCACTCCTCTTTCTTCTTTTTTCTCTCTTCCTCCTTTCCTTTGCTTTTCCTCATGTTCTCTTTCCTCTTCTTCCTTTTTCCTCTCCCTTTCCTACCCCTGTCCTGGTGCCCTATAAAGTGAGAGGGGTCAACATATTTTCTTTATTTTCTCAACATAATGGTTGTCTTGCTAGATTCTCATTTTGACTGTTGGGCAGGAGGCAGACCGAGCACCTGGGAAGACGAGAGTGTGTGTGTGTGTGACAGAGAGAGAGAGAGAGAGAGAGAGAGAGAGGGAGAGGGAGAGGGAGAGGGGGCGGGGGGGGGGGGG